>NC_136069.1:315360364-315390641 GCF_964261635.1 Lissotriton helveticus | reverse complement strand
GTATGGTTTAGACTGATGTGGTGTGCAGGGGGCGGTGTAGGGTGGTGTGGGGAGTCAAGTGTGGTTTTGGCTATTGTACTACATTGGTTGTATAGTAATTACATTGCAATTTAGTGGGGTATGGTATGGTGTTATGTGGCATTTGGTGATGTGGTACACAGACCTTTAAGGTGAGACGTAATGAAATGGTGTGCCAAAGTCTGAGAAAGTGTGGCATGTAGTAGTATTGTGTGTGTGTGTTGAGAGTGGTGTGGTACTGAGAGATGTGGTGTTGAAAATTGATGATGTGACATGATGGAATATGTTGGTGCATGATATAATGTGCTGTAGTGAGGTAGGCTCAAGTGGAGTGGTGCAATATGAGATTGTCTTGTGTGGTATGTTGGTGTGTTCGGGGGTGCGGTGTGGTAATATGTACTAAATGAACTTTGTTGGTTGTATAGTTCTGCTGTGCTGTGATGTGCAATGTAATTGCTCTTATATGGATAGTTGTGGTATTGAATGGCATGTATACTGCATGGTGTGGTGTAGTCTGATATGGAACGATAGGGAGCTGTGGGAGGGGCTGATGGATGTGTGTGGTGCAATATGATAGCATGTGATGTGGCTTGGTATAAAGTGTGGGATGTTGTAATCTGGTATAACTATACTTGTGTCCGATGGTGCAATGTGTAGGATGTTGCGTTTTGGTGTGGTGTTGATTGGTGTGGTGTACATTAGTGTGGTGTTAGATTTTGTGTTGCTATGTGGCATATGTGGTATGATGAACAGGGAGGGGTGTTGTGGTACAGTAGGGTGTGTGGCGTTGTACACCATAGAATGTATGGTCCTGTGTGGAGTTATGAAGTCAAGGAGGATGCTGTGAGATGCGGCAAAGTGATGGGAAGAGTTTTGCCATAATAGATAGATGATTTATACTAGATGTTGAACACCCTCATTTTCTGTGTCAGACTTGTGTATTGCTGTAACTTATGTAAAGAAGCAGGTTGGTATGGTTTAGGCTGATGTGGTGTTGCAGTGGGCGGTGTAGGGTGGTGTGGGGAGTCAAGTGTGGTCTTGGCTAATGTACTGCATTGGGGTGTATAGTAATTACATTGCAATTTAGATTAGTAAGGTGAGGTATGGTGTTATGTGGCATTTGGTGATGTGGTACACAGACCTTTAAGGTGAGACGTAATGAAATGATGTGCCAAAGTCTGAGAAAGTGTGGCATGGTGTGGCATTGTGTGGGTGTTGAGAGGGTATGGTACTGAGAGATGTGGTCTTGAAAATTGATGATGCGACATGATGGAATATGTTGGTGTATGATATAATGTGCTGTAGTGAGATGGACTGAAGTGGAGTAGTGCGATATGAGATTGGTTTGTGTGGTATGTTGGTGTGTTCGGTGGTGCCGTGTGGTGATATATGTACTAAGTGACCTTTGTTGTTGTATAGTCCTGCTGTGATGTTGCATGTAATTGCTCTTATATGGATAGTTGTGATATTGAATGACCTGCATACTGCATGGTGTGGTGTAGTCTGATGTGGAACCATAGGGAACTATGGGAGGGGTTGATGGATGGCTGTGGTGCAATATGATAGCATGTGATGTGGCCTGGTGTAAAGTGTGGGATGTTGTAATCTGGTATAAGTATACTTGTATCAGGTGGGGCACTGTGTAGGATGTTGCGATTCGGTGTGGTGTAGATTGGTGCGGTGTACATTAGTGTGGTGTTAGGTTTTGTGTTGCTATGTGGCATATGTGGTATGGTGAACAGGGAGGTGTATTGTGTTGTACACCATAGAATATATGGTCCTGTGTGGAGGTATGAAGTCAGCGAGGGTGATGTGAGGTACGGCAACGTGACGGGTTATATGGTCTCAGGGAGTGGTTGCAGTGTGGAGTTGTTGTGTGAGATAAAGGATGGTGGTCTCATTTAGGATTTCCACCCTTGTTCCACAGCCTCTGGGTTCTATCCGGTAAGGTGTGAATTGATCTGGACTAACGTTTTGTGATGCGAGTTGCATGGTGCTGAACACATTATAGTGTGGTGTTAAGCTTATTGATCATATTGTGTGCCAAGTGTAGTGATGATGTAGTATGGTACGGAATTGGTTGGGGGTGGTGATGTTTTGTGGGAGGCAGGTTGATATTGTATAGTCTGGAGGTGTTTTGGAGTGTGCTGTGGTGAATGCTGTTATCATATAGCAGAACAACAAAAACCCTTTAACTTATTTTAGGATCCCGGAAAACATAGCAGTCTGAGTCGAAGACCAAGTTATACTGGAAACAGAGTTAATTAATTATATAATTACATTTACAATTTGTGTGTTACCCCTTCTACTCATGTGCAGGTAGTGGTAGAAGTGGGATTGAGGATGCTTCCGTTGTGGACCCAACAGTGTACCAAGTGGCAGTAGGTCAAAGACATTTTCAATAGCTCTTAAATAGTATTCTCAAAAGGCCCTACAAGAAAGAAAGCTTTTCACATAGCCTTCACGGCCAAACTGCAAGATAAGCACAAAATGGCAGTGCAAAAAATATTGCCTTAGTTAGTCTAGCAGTTGCTAAATCCAAAGTACAACCTAAAGTACCATCTTCCATCTTACAAAAATAGGTTCCAAGGAAGTACTCTACTTATGTATTCATTCATTTTGAAGGTGTGGCTAAGAATGCAGCCTCTTAGGCAATATTGTTGGGCCAGTATACCTCCTCTATCAGCAGAAGTCCAAGCTGCAAGTCAGGACGCTAAGCCTGTGAGTGCTACACCTTATGAAGATCTTAAATAAGCCATTATAGCGAAAATTGGGCTCAATGAAGAGAATTACTGAGTTGTGCTCAGAGAGAAATGTGGGTGTATAAGGAATTCCCTAGGCATTATTCTTTAGAGTCAAAGACTGAGGAGAAATATGGTACTGATGGGTTTGGCTAGTGAAGGTTATAGATAACATATATATGGAGTCATTCATATATATTTTACCTTCTAGTACTGTAAGATGAGCAAAGCAACGTACAAGGTTAGGCCTACAGGAAGCCATTAATATAGCTTTCGACAATCCTAGTGCTCAAGATTGGAAAATGGGAAATATCTGAAGTTAACACCCACTCCTAATGTCTGTAAAGGCCCACTCATTTCTCCAAGAATATATTTTTTTCTAATGGCTCATTATTTCCATAATGGAGCAGAGAAGATCACCTCCAAAAATAGGCCACCTTTAATGTTAATCTCTCAAGGACCACAATGCTTTAATTGTGGTGAATGGGTCATCTTCGTTGAGTGCGTCTTAGGAAAACACTAGCAGGAAGGCACGCCAAGGAAGCTTAGTGTGCTTATGAATGTTTATGCTAGTGTCCTAAGACGCACTCAACGAAGATGACCCATTCACCACAATTAAAGCATTGTGGTCCTTGAGAGATTAACATTAAAGGTGGCCTATTTTTGGAGGTGATCTTCTCTGCTCCATTATGGAAATAATGAGCCATTAGAAAAAAATATATTCTTGGAGAAATGAGTGGGCCTTTACAGACATTAGGAGTGGGTGTTAACTTCAGATATTTCCCATTTTCCAATCTTGAGCACTAGGATTGTCGAAAGCTATATTAATGGCTTCCTGTAGGCCTAACCTTGTACGTTGCTTTGCTCATCTTACAGTACTAGAAGGTAAAATATATATGAATGACTCCATATATATGTTATCTATAACCTTCACTAGCCAAACCCATCAGTACCATATTTCTCCTCAGTCTTTGACTCTAAAGAATAATGCCTAGGGAATTCCTTATACACCCACATTTCTCTCTGAGCACAACTCAGTAATTCTCTTCATTGAGCCCAATTTTCGCTATAATGGCTTATTTAAGATCTTCATAAGGTGTAGCACTCACAGGCTTAGCGTCCTGACTTGCAGCTTGGACTTCTGCTGATAGAGGAGGTATACTGGCCCAACAATATTGCCTAAGAGGCTGCATTCTTAGCCACACCTTCAAAATGAATGAATACATAAGTAGAGTACTTCCTTGGAACCTATTTTTGTAAGATGGAAGATGGTACTTTAGGTTGTACTTTGGATTTAGCAACTGCTAGACTAACTAAGGCAATATTTTTTGCACTGCCATTTTGTGCTTATCTTGCAGTTTGGCCGTGAAGGCTATGTGAAAAGCTTTCTTTCTTGTAGGGCCTTTTGAGAATACTATTTAAGAGCTATTGAAAATGTCTTTGACCTACTGCCACTTGGTACACTGTTGGGTCCACAACGGAAGCATCCTCAATCCCACTTCTACCACTACCTGCACATGAGTAGAAGGGGTAACACACAAATTGTAAATGTAATTATATAATTAATTAACTCTGTTTCCAGTATAACTTGGTCTTCGACTCAGACTGCTATGTTTTCCGGGATCCTAAAATAAGTTAAAGGGTTTTTGTTGTTCTGCTATATGATAACAGCATTCACCACAGCACACTCCAAAACACCTCCAGACTATACAATATCAACCTGCCTCCCACAAAACATCACCACCCCCAACCAATTCCGTACCATACTACATCATCACTACACTTGGCACACAATATGATCAATAAGCTTAACACCACACTATAATGTGTTCAGCACCATGCAACTCGCATCACAAAACGTTAGTCCAGATCAATTCACACCTTACCGGATAGAACCCAGAGGCTGTGGAACAAGGGTGGAAATCCTAAATGAGACCACCATCCTTTATCTCACACAACAACTCCACACTGCAACCACTCCCTGAGACCATATAACCCGTCACGTTGCCGTACCTCACATCACCCTCGCTGACTTCATACCTCCACACAGGACCATATATTCTATGGTGTACAACACAATACACCTCCCTGTTCACCATACCACATATGCCACATAGCAACACAAAACCTAACACCACACTAATGTACACCGCACCAATCTACACCACACCGAATCGCAACATCCTACACAGTGCCCCACCTGATACAAGTATACTTATACCAGATTACAACATCCCACACTTTACACCAGGCCACATCACATGCTATCATATTGCACCACAGCCATCCATCAACCCCTCCCATAGTTCCCTATGGTTCCACATCAGACTACACCACACCATGCAGTATGCAGGTCATTCAATATCACAACTATCCATATAAGAGCAATTACATGCAACATCACAGCAGGACTATACAACAACAAAGGTCACTTAGTACATATATCACCACACGGCACCACCGAACACACCAACATACCACACAAACCAATCTCATATCGCACTACTCCACTTCAGTCTATCTCACTACAGCACATTATATCATACACCAACATATTCCATCATGTCGCATCATCAATTTTCAAGACCACATCTCTCAGTACCATACCCTCTCAACACCCACACAATGCCACACCATGCCACACTTTCTCAGACTTTGGCACATCATTTCATTACGTCTCACCTTAAAGGTCTGTGTACCACATCACCAAATGCCACATAACACCATACCTCACCTTACTAATCTAAATTGCAATGTAATTACTATACACCCCAATGCAGTACATTAGCCAAGACCACACTTGACTCCCCACACCACCCTACACCGCCCACTGCAACACCACATCAGCCTAAACCATACCAACCTGCTTCTTTACATAAGTTACAGCAATACACAAGTCTGACACAGAAAATGAGGGTGTTCAACATCTAGTATAAATCATCTATCTATTATGGCAAAACTCTTCCCATCACTTTGCCGCATCTCACAGCATCCTCCTTGACTTCATAACTCCACACAGGACCATACATTCTATGGTGTACAACGCCACACACCCTACTGTACCACAACACCCCTCCCTGTTCATCATACCACATATGCCACATAGCAACACAAAATCTAACACCACACTAATGTACACCACACCAATCAACACCACACCAAAACGCAACATCCTACACATTGCACCATCGGACACAAGTATAGTTATACCAGATTACAACATCCCACACTTTATACCAAGCCACATCACATGCTATCATATTGCACCACACACATCCATCAGCCCCTCCCACAGCTCCCTATCGTTCCATATCAGACTACACCACACCATGCAGTATACATGCCATTCAATACCACAACTATCCATATAAGAGCAATTACATTGCACATCACAGCACAGCAGAACTATACAACAACAAAGTTCATTTAGTACATATTACCACACCGCACCCCCGAACACACCAACATACCACACAAGACAATCTCATATTGCACCACTCCACTTGAGCCTACCTCACTACAGCACATTATATCATGCACCAACATATTCCATCATGTCACATCATCAATTTTCAACACCACATCTCTCAGTACCACACCACTCTCAACACACACACACAATACTACTACATGCCACACTTTCTCAGACTTTGGCACACCATTTCATTACGTCTCACCTTAAAGGTCTGTGTACCACATCACCAAATGCCACATAACACCATACCATACCCCACTAAATTGCAATGTAATTACTATACAACCAATGTAGTACAATAGCCAAAACCACACTTGACTCCCCACACCACCCTACACCGCCCCCTGCAACACCACATCAGTCTAAACCATACCATACTGCTTCTTTACAAAGGTTACAGCAAGACACAAGTCGGACACATAAAATGAGGTTGTTCAACATCTAGTATAAACCATCTATCTATTATGGCAAAACTCTTCCTGTCACGCCAGCGCACCTCACAGCATCCTCCTTGACTTAATACCTCCACACAGGACCATACATTCTATGGTATACAACACACCCTGCTGTACCACAACACACCTCCCTGTTCACCATACCACATATGCCACATAGCACCACAAAATCTAACACCACACTAATGTAACCCACACCAATCTACACCACACCAAAATGCAACATCCTACACATTGCACCACCGGATACAAGTATACTTATGCCAGATTACAACATCCCACACTTTATACCAAGCCACATCACAGGCTATCATATTGCACCCCACCCCTCTGTCAACCCCTCCCATCGTTCCCTATTCTTCCACATCACACTACACCACACCATGCAGTAAACGTGCCCATCAATACCACAACTATCCATATAAGAGCCATTACATTGCACATCACAGCACAGCAAAACTATACAACAACGAACTTCAATCAGTACATATCACCACACTGCACCAGCGAACACCAACATGCCACACAAGATAATCTCATATTGCACCACTCCACTTCAGTCTACCTCACTACAGCTCATACACTAACATATGCCATCATGTCACATCATCATCAATTTTCAACACCACATCTCTCAGTACCACACCACTCTCAACACACTCAATACCACACCATGCCACACTTTCTCAGACTTTGGCACAACATATCATTACATCTCACCTTAAAGGTCTGTGTACCACATCACCAAATGCTTCATAGCACCATACCTTACCACACTAAATTGCAATGTAATTACTATACAATTCATTGTAGTACAATAGCCAAAAACACACTTGACTCCCCACACCACCCTACACCACCCACTGCAACACCACATCAGTCTAAACCATACCAACCTGCTTCTTTACACAAGTTACAGCAAGACACAAGTCTTACCCAGAAAATGAGGGTCTTCAACATCTAGTATAAACCATCTATTATAGCAAAACTCTTCCAGCAAAACCTCACACTGCTGGGCCAAACAGAGCTGTAGTATAATATAAAAATATAATGCAAACCACTCAGCCCTTACCCAGAGGCATCTGCTTGTTTACAGCCACAAATGGACAAACAATAACCTCGAGGCTCAGGGATAGAGACACAACACCACAGTGCAAATTGAGCAAAGCCACCACAAATACACTGACAACAAATCAGGAATACACAAGTTTGATTTCCCTCAATAAATGAACCTTCTGTTGGAGAGCAAACTGCCATAACACTTAAGGGTGTTAACAGACCATGTAAACAGTGTAGGGTGGCTAAATAAAAACACCTACCATAACATAACAAAGAGTTCTTTCCTATTTGCACAGTTGCTACTAACACCGTATCAGATTTACTTCCTCGCTTTCTGGATATCCAAGTCCATTTTCTTCTTCGGCTCAATACACCACAGAAAATCCTATTTTGACACACTAAGTATGTAGATTTTAAAGGTCGTTATGGTGATGGAGGGATGTCTACCTTGGTCTGAGACACTTTTAATTGCACAAGGATTTGGAAAACAAAAATCTTCTGTCATCTAGATTATGGAAGGTCTAGACTCATCAGCAGAAGTGCTCTACAGCATAAACCAACGTGGGATCTGCTTCCCAGGGAGCTTGAAAGGGGTCATCTGGTGAACAATGTCACATGAGCTCTGAAAAGCCATCAGTTATGCTAAAACACATTTCTCATTCAGAATGCTGGCCAGGGGCTTCAGCACACTAAAACTGTAGGTGTTCTAAGAGCATCCTTCTGTTACTGAACAAGCAAGTGTATCAAATGAGCATGACAAAAAGTTTTAAGTGGGGAGCTGAAGGGATGGAAGCGGGTGAATGATATTCTGAGACCTTTTTTAGTGAAAATGTGGTTCAGTTTGCATTATGGTGCGATATTATGAAACATTTGAATACATTGTGTCAATTTATTTTTAAAACAAATATTAAAGAAATGAGTTACTTAGAAGAGACCATTAATAAATCGGAGTGGTTTTAGCCATGCCTGCACGCAAGGGTAAAATAATTTGTGGGTTGGTTTGTTTTCGCACCCTACTTTAACACGTGTCTGTCTCCACATTTCCCAATTAAAAGACTCAAATGATTCTTGTTTGCGATGTTGGCAAACTTTAAAAATGAGCTATTGGTTACATTAGTGCCTTTTATGTGCCTGGTTCTGATATCACACTCTCACAAGAGCGGCATACCTTTGTTCTCTGGGCTCTCCTTAATTTACGTTGATCTTTCACTGTTTTTGAGCACACAGCTAATGCTGTTTGAAAATTTCACAGATTGAAAGGCTTCACTGTTTTCCATCACCTTTCTTAACTCCTTCCAGGTCTGGGGGTGCTGTAGCACCTGCTGCACCACTAGTTCCAACACCCGGGGGGGGGGCGCCAGTTGTTGGAATTGGGAGTGATATAGGTGTGGACAAAAAGAAGTTTGTGTTTTTCTATCTACACTGGATGGTACCTTTGGGAATGTACAACACAACGAGTATACTCTGTGTATGGGAGTATGGATCTGTCCTCCTGCATCAGCACATGTACTTCAAGGCACTTTCATTTAGGAATTGTTTCCACAGATTGACAGGTTCATGTATGTTTTAGCTCTAGCACAAAGAAGCATAAGAATCAGTGCTTAATTTGAGCTGGTGTTTTCCAGTGCTCAGCCGGCGCTTAATCATCAACACCAGTGCTTTTCATTAGCACCAGTTAAGGACACATTCATTTATGCATAGGGAGATTAAGTGATGTGTCCGGAATCTCAGGATGTTGAGCCGATACCGTGGCTCAAACCTGGTTCCCATGTGCTGAAGTCAGCAACTCTGGCCATTACGCCACATCCTCTCCCCACTTTCGTGGTTGGTAGTTGATTCTGTTTTAGGCTGTGCTAACAGGAGAAATGGGCTGGTGCAGGCTGCCTCCTGATAAGAGCCCCAGCCCTTATTTTTTTTACAAATTAACCACTGCAAAGAATGGTCGACAGCGTACAATTTTTGCAACTGAGATCAAGAGAGCAAAACCTGTGTATCCATGAGACATGGACTCAAAGCAGTAAAGCTACAATAAACAAGTGTTGTCAATACTGCAGTGGATTGAATAAAAGACAATCATGAGGAGGATAGCAGCGGTGCCAAATAAGGGGATACAATGGCAGGGTGCTGAGGTTTGTAATACCACGTCTGTAATTGTTAAATGTAATGGTGTTGTCTGAGCCCTCGGCTGTGCACTTTGTATCCTGGCTGCTGTAAATACAAATGTACTAGACTAACAGCATCAACTGATGTTTTCACACACACTCACCCTGAAAACATCAATAGTCTTCTCAAATGAATGCAAACATGCATAGAATGTTGATAGGAAGTATTGTCATTGTCGATTTCCCAATAACATTACTGTACTGCCCCTAAACAGTATGAGACTGAGAATAGTCAGCACTACAAGTACTGGAATGCTAGCTGTGTTTAGTAAAGATCGTGTATCAGTATGCTGAGGAGTGTGCTCCCAGAAGATGCAGCAGGAGAAGGCAAGCAGTCAATAAAATGTAGTGTCTGGGGTTGAACTAGGGCGCAGAGCAGCAGCCAGTGCACCTACCACAACTGGCCCCTTGTAATACAGCAGACGCCGGAGACCACCAACACTTAAGGTATGTGTATAAAAGGCATTGTTTTATTTGTAATTTTTACCCTCTTAAAGCTGTTAGGTCTCTATGACATAGTACTACAATAATACCTATATGCATGCTTATTTTACAGTTATTCCTTGTGTAAAGTTTAAAAAAAATACCAGAACTGCCTTATAGAATAAAAATAAAATCCATAGCTACTTACATTAAGTATAGAGTGTGTTTCATCAGCGTGGCTGTTTCCCCTCTGCGCCATGTTAACTCTGTAGTCTTCTGCCAAAGCCTGTTTACCCGCAAAGATATAATTAGGTGCTCCAACAAATTTCAGAGTGCAAGTGTAGTTACGTCCCTATTTCAATTTTTTCTCTGCACACTCCCAAGGTGTTAAAAGCGTGCCTTAAAAAAGTCATACTTTCACCGGCTTCTCCCTGTCTAAGAACATCATGACTGTGCATATTTCCAGACCCTCGGCGCCACCCTTTGCAAGACTCCTTGCTTATCAGTTCATGCCAGCTCTCTCCCCACGTAGAAGCCACTTCGTGTCCTAGCAGTCTTTTAGGCGGTTTAAAATTAGGCGCTGAAAATGTTACATCAGCAAACTTACATTTTAGTTTTGCCGCTCTTTAGAGTCTCTGGTTAGTCCTGCTCTTTCTGTGTTGCACCAGCATTTTTCCATCATGTTACATCTCCAGGCTGGGTTGGTTTGCCGCCTTTTGTGGAACTTGCTCCGTCCATCCCACTTCTGGGCTGCAGCAGCCTATTTTACCATTGCAAAAATATGCCTGTACATGTTGCTGAACCCTAACGCATGCTGTATAAGTGTGCCATGTTTCTCAGCCATGTCCCCACACTCACACGTAGAGCCAAAGCCTCAGTTGCATAGCACAGGTCTTTATTTATTTTTTCTTTTCATACTTCGTGTCATTTACATAAGAGACTTTCAAATAGGCTGTACATAGTGTTGCACCAGGAAACTTACAGTCTAGGTTTGTGACAACGCATTACCCTGTTAAAGAACCCTGCAAGTGTCTGTTACGCAGCCCCCAGTTGCCTTACATACTAACCTTTATCAATCCTACCACATTACTCTCACTTAGAACGAAACCACAACTGCATAACACTTTTCTTCATTTATGTGTTTATTTTATTTTCCTTTTCATAATAGGCATCATTTTACATCAGAGCCTTTAAAATATTTATTTACTTTTCCTTCATAATTAATGGTACTTACAGCAGAGGCTTTCAACATTGGCTGTGCATGGTGCTGCACCAGCAACCTTACAGTTTAGGTCTGTACATCCCATTACCCTGTTAAAGAACCCTGCACAGGCCTGTTACATAGCCTACACAACTGCATTACATACTTGCCCCCCTGTTTATCATCCCTAATACATTACACACCCGTAGGAGAGAAGTCACAATTGCACAACAAATGTCTTTATTTATTTATTTTAAAATTTCCTTTATAATGGCTTCCATGACAGACATCCTTGTACATCAGAGACCTTAAAATATTTATTTATTTTTCTTTTCATAATTAGTATCATTTTACACCAGACACTTTAAAAGTTAGGCTATGCAAAATATTGCACTTGCAAAATAGCAGTCTGGGGCTGATGCAGGACCGTCCTCCATGTTACAGAACAATGCCCTGGCATGTTACACGGCCCCCAGCTGCCTTACATACTGGTCCCCGGTTTATCAGCCCTGACGCATTACTCCCCCGTAGAAAGAAGCCACAGTTGCATAAAACTTGTCTTCATTTTAATTTTAATTTTATTTATTTTCCATTTCATAACAGGCATCATTTTACACCAGAGACTTTACTATTAGGCTGTGCAAAATATAGCATTGGAAAACTACATGTTTAGGCTTGCTGCAGCACACTCCACCATGTTACAAAGCAGTGCCCTGGCATACACGGCCCCCAGCTGCTGGATTACATACTGTCCATGTTGATCATCCCTAATACATTACTCCCACGCAGAAAGAATCCATAGTTGCACACTTGTCTTTATTATTTTTTATTTTAGTTTCATAACTGCTGTAATTTTCCATCAGAGACTTTTTAAAATTAGGCGGCAAAATTACTGCCCCAGCAAACAAAAGGTCTAGCTTCCCGCCTCTTTTAGGACCAATGGCTTTCCATCCCTCTGATGCCTATGGCACACCACCACGACTCAGGCCACCACTCAGGAACTCCAAAGGCCACAGGCACGCCTCCTTGGGGGCTGGCCTATCGCCCCAAAAACACCCTGCAACACTCTAGGGCTCCCATTCCACAGATGGACCACGACGCTGCTCAAGCAACATCAGGATGCAGCCTCTACTAGCCAATGGACATGCCCAGACATGTCTCTCTGCATGCCCAGGCATGTCCCTGCTGACCCAACAAACATGGCGCACCCAGGTAAGTCTCTGCTCATCCATCCCACAACACTAAACACCCCTATAGGCCCTACTGGATGCCTTGCCGCTAACCCTAGCCACCTCACACCAGCCCTCTACAGCCCTTGACACACAGCCATTAATTCCTGTTTGAAGGGCACTCGCACCCTACACCTGCCCCTCTTCCACCACTGCCCCTCTGGGGACGCCCGCAGACCCTGGACTTCCAGCCCTACACTTCCAGCCCTACACTTCCAGCCCTACACTTCCAGCCCTACACTTACGACCCGGGACTTCCGGCCCCAGACTTCCGGGGAGGGACTTCCGGGGCGGGACTTCCGGGGCGGGACTTCCGGCTCCTACGTCACTTCCGGGGGGCGTTCCCACCTGTCAAAAAATGAATGGTGATGGATCGTATGCACCCTATACTACTCATGTTCGTTTATGGGTTGTGGACAGTGATGCTCACTTCGTGCCGCAGGAAGGACAGTGCTAGTAGTGGTTCCCTGATTTGTTGGTTCTGTAAAGCCTACAACTTTCTATTCAACTGGGGGTCATGAACTTGCTGGATTATTTCTTATGTAAATGTTCTTTGTATTGGGTCTGTCCTGGATAGGGAAATGTATAATTTTGAGCTGTTGGAGGAGATAAATATTGTAGATGTGAATTTTATGCCAACATTCATGTAGTTTGTCAAGGAATGTAAGCTGCTATGTTGCTCTGTATTTGCCAAATAAATATGTACAGCTTATTGCCAAGCCTTTTGTGCTGTGTTTTGAGGTCAATCTAAGCTATGTCGTAGCTTGAATACCACAAACGTGTCGAGTTTCCTTTCCTGCCCCCTTAGGTAGCGTGGAATTTATAGCGTTGCATCAATGTGCTTATTATTCTAGAGGTCAAAAAGTTGAAAAGGTATCACTCCTGCACAGACTCCTTATGAACAGGTGATCGCCTATGTTTTCCTACCTTAACAGTGGACTTTACAACCCCATAATTACATGACATGTGTAGCTCTTGCTGTGTCAGTGGTTGGGTGTTATCAGAAGTCTCTTTATACTCGTTGACCATGTGCTGGCAATTCAAGAGCACGCAATTATAAGGAATGTAGGGTCTTCCAGCATGGCTATCTTCCCAACGCTCAATCGGGGTTGTTTGGTAGCCAAGCGTGCATAGCTGTGAATTATTATACATGCTGGAAGTTTGCTAGATGCAGGCTGATGATTGCTGCCACGTTTGAGGGTGGAAGTAATATGGGTTTAACAGTTAGCTAGAAGTGATGATGAAAGGTCTCCAAAGTACACCAAAACTGAGAGATTTGCTTAGCCTTCTCTTTAAAACGTACTTGACTGTCGCAACAAGATTCTTACTCCTTGTCACTCAGTGTTAAGCCACAAAGGGTTTTAGGTATGCTTGAATGCGCAGATCGTTTTAATATTGATTTGTTTATTGTACTTATACAGCGTATATTGCAAAACATAATTGATTCTAGGCGCATAGAGAGAGGATTCATAGTAACCTGGTAACAATGTGTCGCTTTGGCTTCTACAAGTCAATGCAGAGTGTGACATAAGTTACACAGAGAAGAGTTTGATTCCCATTACAGGTCACCTAGTTACAAAGTTTGAATAAATAAAATTGTATATATACATTGATTTTATTGTAATTGCATATTGAGGTTTCGTGACCGAGCAGTTCATATAATAGGGAACTTGTCCAAGAGGCATAAGTGAGACATCATGTTGGAGAGACCTAATTAAAATGGTATTCTACAGCAGTCAAGCACAATATCTTTGACAGTAAACACAAGCTGGCGAGAAAGAGAGAATGGTTGAGCACGGGGGGTTAAAGCAATATAATCTCGAGTTTTGATCTGGACTGCATCAGTGATTTAGTAGTGTTGGGTTTGACTAGGCAGTTTGTTCAGAGGTGGGGCTCGGCCACTGGGAATTGTCAGTCACCTTTTGTAGTTGCATATGGTTAGAGGGTGACCAGGAGATGCTCTTCTACTTGAATTGTTTCATCTCGAAGCTCCTCAAAGCAGTACTTGCTGGAGTGTGTGGGACTCTGGAATTATGTGAATATTTACTTTGTTGACTGCCACTAAAGCTTGTAGACTAACTAGATAGACAATTACACTAAAGATACAGAGCAGAAGATCAAATCCATTCCTTCTTTCTAGACTATCATGGAATATATATATAAAGGGTTTTACTTTTTGGTGGAACATAGTCTTTATCTCTCTGCAATTCAGAGTTCCATTAACCTTAATGTCTATGTTACAAGATGTAGAAAATCCTGTTGTGTCGGATGAAAGATCATTTGAAGTTCTCTATAGATAATAGGTTTATGGGATAAGTGCAAAATATGAGTGGCTCTGATCATGTTAATTTTGCTGCTCTGGTCACTCTGTCAGTTTAGCATCACTAACTATTGCTCTCCACCATTCCAATCTTGAGTAAAGGCAGGCCATGCAATGTCAGGAGTACAACAGCATGAATATTCATAAAGAAAGTACATTTGACACTCTAATAGTAGAGGGACGGAGTAGAGCTGTTTATAACCCCTCTAAATACTAAACATTTTTTGAAAAACTTTCCTGGGAACTGTTTTTTCCCCCCCAAACATCATTTTTTCTTTTTTTTTTTAATCAGCAATAATCTATTTTTAGATGATCCCAACCCATTACTGATCTAATGTCACATTTGGCATTGCCTGAGTGATGGTAAGGTCACAGGTTTTGCTGTAATTGTCCCTCTTCAAGACTGTATATTAGACGTAGCCATGACAGTTTGGAGATATCTGTATTTTCATTTGTCCTGCAGAAGCCACCTTACTGAATATGGTTATAATCTGATAAAGACTTCTAGCTGCAGATTCCTTACCTATGAATGTCTCCGGTGTCAAGCTGGATCTGGAAACCTTTGCTGAGCAATACCCCTTGCGCGAGATGTCGGGAAGCTCCGTTCGGCTCTGCGTGACGTCATCTGTGTTGGTTATGTCACGATGCCTATGTAGGCCCCACCCAGGTGCACGGATGTCAGTTCTTTTCGTTCCAGCCAGTGAAGCACTGGGAAGAGTGAACCCTCTGCTGCATTTTGGCAGGCTTTTTCTCGAAATTTTGGGAATCGACTTTGTGTGCGAAGGATGCCTTCTGATGAAGATCAGTTTCAAACCATGCGGGACTTGTTCCCGCATGATGTGTCAGTTACGATCCCCACCACATATGTCTTAGGTGTCTTGGCGCGACCACAATACGAAGTAGTGTTTGGAATATCGGGCGATGGCTCTGAAGACCTTGAGAGAGTGAGTGATGAAGTTACTCGTGGCCCGGCAGTTGACAGTCAAACGAGACTCCGAGGAGGTCACCGTCCTGTTCGAAAAAGAGGTCGTCGCAGGACCGCTCCCTGAGCCCTAAGTGTTCTTTCTCCCATTCGAGGTGCTCAGGACACTGGGGATGAGGCCCAAGAAGAAGTCCAAGCTGACTTCGTCTTCACCGCAACTGGCATCCGTCGCCGAGAGAGGGAAGGAGCACCGATGTACTATGCAAGGTTCTGCGGAGCTAGAGTCGACCCTGTACCTCCCGCCCCTTTCCAGGAGCCGGAGCGACTCCTGCTCAAATATAATAATTTTATGAGGCCATGCGCTGCATATTTGAGTGGAACTGCCTCGCTAGAGAGCGTTTGGGCCCAGCGGGGTCTGAAGGGGCCCCATTGAGTTTGTCGTCAGTCCCGGCCACGACGCTGGTGGGGCCTCGGGGATCTGACCTGGGATTCAGTTTGACGCCGGTCGTGCCAACGCGACCTTCCCTGGTGTCGAACCCTAAGTTGGTGCCTGCGATCTCACCGATGCCAGTCAGTGGTGCATGCCCCATCCCCGACAACACTGAGCCGTAACGGCGATTCCAACGTTGACAGAGCCCAGAAGTTCTATGTTGTTGTCTGAGCACTTTGAAGACGTGCTAGGCTCAGGAGAGGAATGGGAGGGGTCTGGGGACCCTCTTGAGAACCAGGATGTCTCTGAGGAGGATTAGGACTGGTATAGGGAACTTGGGGAGGCCAGTGGTCTGGATAATTCCACAGATACTGGCATGCTCTCACCTCGTACGGTGGCTACGGAGGAGGGAGTGTCCTATGCCATAGTGGTGAAGAGAGCAGCTGAGGTCCTCAGACTGGAGCTGCCCTCTGTGCAAGTGAGGACTAATATCCTGACTGAGGTGCTTCAACCTGGGATTTCCACTTCCGAACCCCTGTTGCCCTTTCATGAGGCACTTACGGACGTCCTCCTAGGAACTTGGTGCAAACCTAGCACAGAGACTCCTGTGAAAAGGACGATTGCACGCCAACATTGCCCAGCTCCGGGTGACCTACATTTCCTCAACCAACACCCCACCCCAGAGAGTTTGGTGGTGCAGGCTTCTACGTCCCAAGGCGCATTCCCTTTCACCCCCTCCAGATAGGGAATCCAAGAGGTTGTATTCACTTGGGAAGAAGATGTTTTCTTCCTCCAGCCTTGCATTGCGGTCGGTGAATACCGCATTCCCTTTGGGCTGTTGCTCCATTCCCTTTAGGAAAATGGTTGCGCAAGTGCTGCCACAAGTCCCGAAGGAGGACAAGGCTGTGCTCTCCCAACCTGACAAAGACTGGAGGGATGCTGAAAAACTTGCCATACTGTGTGGGTTAGATACGACTGATTTGCTGGGCAGATCGATTTTAACGATGGTGTTCCTGAGACGCCACACCTTGCTTCGTACAACTAGCTTCTCGGGTGATGTCGAAGCTAATTTGATGGACATGCCCTTCGATAGAACCTGACTTTTTAGGGAACAGGCAGACTCAGCCCTGGTCAGGTTCAGGGACACTTGTGCTACAGACAGATGCTTGAGCCTTTTCTCCACTCCTCGTGGCCAGTCTTCCTTTCGTGACAACAGAAAGGGTTTGCAGCCACGTCAGCCCTACCCCAGCCACTGTCCCGCACAGACTGCCCAAGCCGTACGTGTACACGGTGCATTTCGATCTCTGAATGTAAGCCAGAAGTAGTCTACCATACTGCCCACAGCAGCAGCAACCTCTAAGCATTCCTAGACTGATTCTGCGGGACCACACTGCTCCAGTTGGTGGGAGAATTCGTCACCATTTCCCCCACTAGAGATCCATAACATTGGACAAGTAGATCTTGCAGATCATCTAGGAGGGCTATTCTATACCTTTCCTTTCTTTTCCGCCTAATATTCTGCCAAGTCAGGAACGGCTGACTGAGGTTCATTTAAAATTGCTCCAAGAGGAAGTTACGTCTCTTTTGGCCAAGGGAGCTATAGAAAGGGTCCCAGTTTCAGACGTAGGCAGTGGCTGTTATTCTTGCTTCCTTCTGATTCCAAAGAAGACTAAGGAGCTGCGGCCCATTTTTTGATCTTTGGACCATCAATCTCTTCCTCAAAAAGGAGAAATTCAAAATGCTTTCTCTGTCTCAGGTCTTGTCTGCCCTAGACCAGGAAGACTGGATGGTAGCGTTGGACCTGTAGGATGCATATTTTCACATTCTCATCCTGCCCGGCCACAGGCGTTGCCTGCGGTTCAAGGTAGGCCATGAGCACTTTCAGTTTACTGTGCTCCCCTTCACCCTTACCAGTGCCCCTCGGGTGTTCACCAAGGTGATGGCGGTGGTCGTAGCTCATCTGTGCAGGTTAGGGGTGTCGATCTTCCCCTACCTCGATGACTGGCCGTTGAAGGCGTCCTCGTCTCAGGCAGTCGTCTCCCATCTTTAGATTCGGCGAACCTCCTGCATTCGCTGGGGTGCCGAAGTAACACCTGACTCCATCTCACACACTCCCTTTCATCGGAGCTGTTCTTGACACAGTGCAGTTTCGGCTTAACCACCAGAGCAGCACGTCCAGGATATTCAGGCTATGATTCTGATATTTCAACCGCTATCCTCGATTTAGGTGAGACTGACTCTGAGGTTGTTGGGCCACATGGCCTCCTGTATACTGTTGGTAAGACACACATGATGGCATATGCAGGCTCTGCATTAGGACTTGATGTTCCAATGGGCACAGCATCGGGAAAATCTCAACGACTTGGTTCATATCTTGGAAGGAACTGCAAAAGATCTGCAGTGGTGGTTGACAAAAAGTGATTGGGTCAACGGCAGACCCCTTCCCCAACCAGATCTCACAGTCGTGACAGATGCGTCACTTCTGGGATTGGGCGGCCATCTGGGAAGGTGGAGATCAGGGGACACTGGTCTCCGGCGGAATAGGAGCTCTACAAATTTGTTGGAGCTCCGAGCGGTTAAGTTGCCATTGAAAGCATTTCTTCCCTCTGCCAAGGGGAAGGTAGTGCAGGTGTTCACGGACAACACTGCCGTCATGTGGTACATGAACATATAACTCCATTTTATTTGATCTTGTGACAGTTTTGCAATGTACATAGACACCATCATGACATTAATTGTTCACTCCAGAGGCACCTACACCCCAGGAATTTGACGCAGGTACCATTATAAGATTTTACTGAAGTTAAAGTGTTGTCTTGGTGACAATGACCTGGAGAGGTTAGAGCTAGTTAATGCAGCCTGTATGGCCAAGGAATAGGAGCTTAGGGTGGTGCTATGTGCTTCAACAGACTGCAACAAGAAACATCCCTTAAAGTGAGCCTAATGGCAACAAGTCATACAGGATTAACGAAGATTTGGGGGTGGGGGCTGGAGGCTGGAGGCTGGAGGCTGGAGGGGGTCTTACGTGGAAGAGCATGGGCCTTTTCTCTGTGAAGTTCTGCATCAGGGTGATCTTGACTAGGTAGAAGTACAGTCTTTTGGCATAGTGTTGTTTGTTTGTTTGTTTGTTTTTCTTCAACTTAAATTTCTCATTTTGCCCCTGCTACCCCCGCAGCCCCAAGTCTGCTTTCCCTTCCACCCCCGAGTCCGTTCTCCCCAGCATGGCCTCCTTCACAGAATCCAGAGCCTCCATGGTTGCTAGGTCTGTGGATCTTGAACTCCACATTACACACTTTGTTATTTATTTATTTATTTTTTTTTTTTTTAGTCCTCATTTATACGATCTTTATGATTATGGCAACCAGGACGTCTCATGGTCATTCACGGAGTTAAAAGCCCAGAGAGGCAAGGTGAGGCCATTTCATATAAGGATACCAGCAAGTTCCATTGAGTCTTAAACCATAGTGTACCATCATGAGTGAGAAATCGCTCAGGAGCTTGCTTGATCGTGTTGTTTAAATCATTGGACTTCCCTCCCCTCCCTACTCTACCATTTCACTCTGTCCCATAGCACCCAATAATTTGTACGCTTACTGTTTCCTCTCCGCTTGTCCAAGCTTCTAAACTTTCTTACTGCTCTAACCCATTCCTCTACTGTAGGTTGTGATGAAAATCCAATTTTTGCAAATCTTGCGTCTAGCTAATAACATAGCGGTGAAAAGAAAATAGTTCTGGTTTTTACTCAAGTTAATGCTAGAATCATCGTTATCTAAAATACTAAATATAATAGTGAAAGAGCTTACCTTGATGTTGGTGTCTAAAACGTTATCAATGTTCTTACCAACTGCATGCCAGTAGGCTTCGAGGTGGATACATGAGTGAAACATATGTATATCATTAGCTTTCATCTCTCCGCATTTGGGACACTTTTTCACCACATGTGTATTCATTTTGGACAATTTTTCAGGAGTCCAATACGACCTGGGCAGGGTAAAAAGGTGATTTCTCCTGAGTGGTGCAGAAACAATAATGTGCCATAAAAAAGTGCAAGATACTTGCCAAATATGTCGCAGATCTTTATCTGGGAAGGTTTTCTTCAATACGACGTTTGGTATTTCAAAGTCGACCTCTTTTCCTTCAATCAGGTGCCAGTACCACTTTGATACTTCCTTTCGAATGGGATTCTTCAGTATATCTTCCTCCAGCTTTCCACAAAGATTCGGCAATATGAGCTGTTCTTTTGCCCAGCTGGCCATCTGATAGTATTTGAATCTCGATATTTCGTTGTTAGTTCTTTCTGTTAAAACGTCCCAGTGTTTAAGCTTTTCATTTTCTAGAAGATCACCCCTTGTCTGTAATCCTGCTTTTTTCAGGGGGCCTGCCAGGGAGTCTTTCAGACATTCTGGTGTGCCCGGCGAATTCCATATCGGAGCCAGAGGACTATAATACGAAAGCTTCCATATTTTTGCTTATCTCAAACCAGATATTGTATGCTGATCTTAGAACCTTCAGTCTGATCTTTTTAAAGTATTTAGGATGGCCAAACTTATAAAGGCATAGGTCGTAATCTGTTACAGCTTTCCTGTAGCTGGGATAGAATTTGTGGGCGCGAAAGAGAATCTGAATATTTTTTAATTGAAAGGCTCTATAGTACATGATTAAGTCTGGGCTAGCAATCCCTCCCCGGTTCTTCTTTTGACAGAGCTTTCGCCAAGCTATTCTCACTCCTTTAGATGCCCAGATAAAAGTATTGATTTCGCTCTGTATCTTTCTTATACTCGTTAACTTAAACTCTAGAGGAATAGCATTAAATAAGAATGTAAATTTTAGTAGGATAGTCATTTTAATAGCAATTGCCCTCCCCATGAAATTGAGATGTAGACATCTCCGTGACTTTAATAGTTTCCTCATTTCTTTAGTTTTAAGATCGAGTTTAACTTGGGGAATTTCTTCGATTGTTTCTTGGAATTTCTATCCCCAAATATTTAATTTTATTAGATTCTATCAGAGGGGTCATTATATTCCAATGCATAACTTCCTGTTTTTTATGGTTTATTTGATAGCCGGAAATCCTCCCAAATTCTGATTTTAAACTATTTATAGTAGTGAGAGAATCATTCGGGTTACTTGTGTAGATCAACAAATCATCGGCGTATAACGCCACTTTCAGGACCCAACCATTAAAACTTAAAGGTATAATATCTGTGGAAGACCTTATCATGTTGGCTAAGGGTTCTATATATAGGTTGAAAAGATGTGGGGAAAGTGGGCAGCCTTGCCTGGTGCCTCGCCTAATTTGAAAACCTTTTGAGACTCTGCCATTTATAAGTATTTTCCCTACTGGGGCTGAGTAGATATTCGCAATGACCCTTAAGAAATTTCTCCCTAGTTCGAGATGATGAATGACCCTCTGCAGGTATGACCAGTTTACACGGTCAAACGCTTTTGCCATGTCAAAAGTAAAGACCGCAAGAGGGACTTTTTCCTGAGTTGCAATATCAATGGCTCCAATGAGTTGGTGAGTTAGCTCGTGTAAGTGTCTCCCTCTTATAAAGCCCTTTTGATCTTGAAGGTTTTGATTTTTAGAGAGAGACCCAAGCCTTTGTGCCAAAATCTGAGTGAATATTTTGTAATCGTTGTTAAGGAATGATAGGGGTCTATAAGATTCGCATTTTAAAGGGTCTTTCCCAGGTTTTAAAATCAGACTAATGGTCGCCTTGTTCCAGGTTTTTGGGGGAGGAGATCCCTCTAAGTAAATAGAATTAAAGAGGTCTGCTAACTTAGGGGCCAGAACTTCCTTCAAAACTATATAGATCTCATTTGGAATTGCATCAGTCCCTGCCGCTGTTCCTTTTTTGAGAGACTTTATTACTTGCAAGATCTCCTCCACAGTGATTTCAGCATTTAATAACTCACGAGAATCGTGATCTAGCTTTGGAAGGTGTGACTTTTTAAAGTATGACTCTAACAGTGAGGGGGAGGGGAAAGATCTTCGTCGTACAAAAGTTGAAAGAAGTCAACAAAAGCTTCCTCTATGCCAGCCCTGTCTTCTACTCTTTCCTTCCCGTTAGCTTTGTATATTGCCGTGATGTTATTTCTATTCAACTCTGTTTTTAGCTTCCACGCTAAGTTTACCACTATTTTTTTCGAATTCGTAATTCGATAGGGAACTTGCCTGCCATCTCTTCCAAACCATGTCCTCTGGATAAGAAGCTTATTCTTGTTTCTTTCTTAATATGTCTTCCTTTATTTTATTCTGATCTCCCTCGTTACGACTGACCTCCAACCTCCCTTGTTTCCCTAATATGTCTGCCTCTAACTGTGCTAATTTAAGTTTTTAATCTTTGTTCTTAAATGCTGCGAGGCTAATTAAAGCTCCTCTGAGAACTGTTTTGTATGCATCCCAAATCAACATCTTGGAAAGTTCCCCATTGATATTTTCAATTTAGTAATTTAGCGTGGTGATACATAACTTATCTATTACTTGGTGGTCCAATAATAAAGTACGGTCCAAGGTCCATCTTTTCTCTCCCTGCGTGTGGTTTGTGGCTAATTCCAGATATACTAGGGAGTGGTCTGAACGATGAGCAGGCATATGAGATACCTTTTTGACATTATTACTTAAGGTTTTGTCAATCAGAAAAAATGTTGATCCTCGAAGCATGACCATATTTATAGTTTTTATGAGTAAAATTATTAATCATCTCTCCTTTAACTCTCCAGACGTCAATTATCCCCAGATCGACCTTGAGTCTACTTAGGCATTGTCTCATTTTAGGTAGGTTTAGGGCCCTACTAGGGGGATATCTGTCCTTTTTGGGATCTAATAAAATGTTGAAGTCTCCGCCTAGTATAATTGGGTGAGACAAGGTTATCAAGTTACCATAGAGGGATTGAAGAGGCTCATCTATGTTGGGACCGTAGTACCCAACCACTGAGAAAGAGTTGTTAGCGGACTTTGTGTGCTGTTCAGTAACCCAACCAGTGTACCCTCACTTGTGGACAGATCCACTATACCACTCTTCAGTGGTGCTACTATCTGCTGATCCACCATAAAGCTGGAACCACTGGTGAAAGTATTCTCATCACACTGGTGAGTCCCAAATGGGGCAAAGCGTGTCTGTGACTTAGAACTGCTCGACTTGGGCTGTCAATGTCAAGATGAAAAGGTACTGGACTGTGACATTATTAATAGCTTTTGCTCGGAATCCTTTAAGCTAAAATTGTGTGTCCCTAATTCAAAATCTGCATCAGGCACCTCTACTTGTGACTTGATTGTGGAGTGAACGCCTACAAGAAGACTGGTATGGTTAAAGGGGCAATGCCTTGTTTAAATAATCATGGGAAGTGCGCCATATTGTACCCAACATTACAATAGATGAATTTGTAATGTTAGACTACTCGACATTGGAATCGGTTTCTAAATACAAAGACAAAGAAATTACGATGCAAGCTATCGACTTCAAAAATACGTTAATTATATCACTTTTAACTCGGTCTGTTGTATCACATAGACATGATTAAGTGTTGCACTTTTTACATACACAAGCCCGTATTTTCAACAGTGGGCAGGCCTATTGTAAAGTAGATAGTGTAAGAAAATTGCATTAATACACACAAGTCTAGTCGTTGTATGTCAGTTCTGATACCTCAAGGCAGCTCTTTATATGGTGGAATTTTGTTATATGCTGGCATTTTTATTTCCATGCAAACTCAGGTTATAGATGGGAGTTTATAATGGGGCATAGTGGTGAGCTTTGGAGTTGAGGCTGATGTGTAAGCTTTTCACAGTACCTTTCAGTGGGTCAGAAAGATGTTCAGAATACCGTGAATCCTGTTGTTGGCCCCTCTGCAGAAAGAACAGAGCAGTGAGGCAGATGTAACGGAGATTATATCAAAAAGCTTGAGAAGGAGATACACAGTGCCTTAAGAAGCAACATGGTGGAAGTTAATGAAAATGCAGTTCTTACAAGTGAGCGGATGATAGTGACATACTGAAGCCCACTACACCTTCAACAAACCACAATAATAGTTACACTTCGTTTTGCTATGTCCGTTGTAGAGATTCTCCAATTGTTTTCCTTCCACTTAAAGTCAAGGTGACAAGTATGATTTTTCCTGTCGCTGGCAAAACGCTCGAGACCTCATGAAATAGACTTTTGAGTGGAAGCTCTTTGTCATGGAAGGAGGAAGAACAAATTAACAACTGTCTGCAGCCTACAGCAGAGAGAGGAGTGAGTAGAGGTGGCTAGCCATCAAATTACTATGGAGAGATTAACCCAAGGTTGGCTCTGGCTCCAAGTGTGTATTACAAGACCAGTTCTCAAAATATCTGACATGTAAATCGTGCTACAAACAACATGTTAGAATATAAGTTGTCTTCCAGATTCAAGAAAATGTATTTCTTTAACATTCAGAAGAGTTTCACCTTATCAGATTAGTCAATTTGAACAATGCTATAAGTGAACAAAGATGCAAATTGGTTGTCATGTATGCGGTATACATGGCCTAGATTATTTTTAAAGACGGGACAACTGAATAGTTTTTCTGTAGATTGCATATCCTGAACTCAAGAATTTAAAGCTGTTCTCATATGTGATAACGACCAATAACGATGTTCGGTGAAATTATGTATTTGCCTAGGATAACACAATTTGGTCAAGCAACTTTTGCCCTTTCATTTTTCCATAGGAACTTTAGACACAGCTAATGCCCAAACGGCTGAATGGATTTACACCATACTTGGCAGAAAGCTAGATAGGGTCCAGGAAGAGTACTTTTTTATGATTTGGTGTAAATCCATTTAGTAGCTTTTGAGCCATTAAGGCTCCAAAAGGTAATATATTTTTCACTGTGGAGAGATCTTATTGGCTGCCACTACATCAACAAGAATGTAGCAGCAGCCATCTTATAAGTCTGAACTCATCCACAGTCCTATGAAAAAGGATCAAAATGACTTAAAGTGGCAGGGTAAGGATACCCTGACCACTTTGGCCCCGCCTGGGGCCAAAAACCCTTAAGACCTTTTTTCAAATGTATTTTGTATAACTTTTTCAGTGAATTCGAGAGCTGCTGAGGGTGCCACAAATCAGTTGCCATTTCTTTGGTTTTTTTTTTAAGTGCTTGCTATTAATAACCCCTTTTCCTCTCCCCTCCCCAATGCTTCTTTTGGGGCGGTGGGCTGCATGGCCTCCTCCCAAAGCCTCGGGCGGCCCCAGGGATCGCATCATTCAGGACCGAATGCCATTGCAAAGGTGAGAGAGCTATTCTGCCCACCTTACAGAGCCTTAAAGCAAATGAAGATTTTATCCTTCTAGGTGATTTTAACACGCATGTAGATATTCCCACGCACCCTGAAACAATATCCTTGCTCTCAGATTTATCTCCCTTAGGGCTTGTAATGCACAATAGCGGCCCTACACACATAGGGGTCATACTTTGGATTTGGTCTTTTCCAACTGTACCAAAGTCCAGTGTCGCCCTATATCTCAAGTAAACTGGTCTGACCACTTTTTGATTGAATTCTCTCTGTTGGGCTGGGATAAACCTCCCTGAAAGGCCCCTCTTCAGCTGATTTGGCACCGGCAATGGCACAAAGTAACAGTAGAAGAGCTACAGAGGGTGTGGAAGAAACCCACCTCCTCAGAAACAGATAATGTGGAGTCCGCCTTATCTAAGTTCAACAACCTTCTTATAGAGGCAATTAATGTGTTGGCCCCTCTGAAGTTTCATAAGCAATACCCCACCTCCAATCAAGAGGTGTGGTACACAGAGTCACTTAGAACAGAGAAACAGGGGTGCAGGAAACTAGAGAAAATCTGGAGGAAAACACGTACTGAGGAAAGCAAGAAAGCACACTCAGATGCTCAGTCCAGTTATTATTAAAATATTAGACTGGCTAGGAAGAACTGTCTTGCCCAGCAGCTTACTGAGGCTGGCAACTCTTCCAAAGAACTGTATAAAATCTTACAGGCCTTTGTAAAACCAGTAGCTTGTGAGAGTCCTGATGACTTTTCTCAGGCTCTCTCTGTGATGATATCTTTCTATTTTTTGAGAATAAAATAGAGTTGATCTATGACAAAATCAAGAAGGCCTCCAGTCAAAGGAATAATACCTCCATCCCCACTCATAAGTCCATACATGGTGAGAACTCACTAATGATGTTTCCCACAGTTAATGATTCTGAATTTGCCTCCCTGATTAGTTATATTAAAACGGGGTCCCCTGATGACTTTCTGCCTGCTAAAATGGTTGCTTCTCTGAGCACTCTGCTTGGACCTGAGATTCAATCTGTAATAAATCTTTCCCTCAAGGAGGGACAGGTGCCTCTGGAGTGGAAGAAAGCAGTGGTGAATCCCATTCGGAAGAACACGGCACTGCCATGGACAGACCTTTCCAACCTCCGACCCATCTCCCTCCTGCCATACCTTAGCAAGATGACCGAGAAACATGTGCACACCCATTTGTCTAAATACATCGAGGCAGCGGAAGGTCTGGACTTTTCTCAATCTGGGTTTAGACCTAATCACAGCACCGAATCTGCCCTCCTCTCCGTGACCGATAATATCAGGACGGCACTGGATGGAGGGGGCTCTATGATTCTGGTGCTGTTAGATTTATCCGCTGCCTTTGACACGGTGTCACACGAGATTCTTCTAGGCCGTCTAAGGGAGGTGGGTATAGGAGGCGTTGCTCTGTCCTGGTTGGAGAGTTTTCTCTCAGGCCGGTCACAAGGTGTCAGATTGGGCTCCCTCCATTCCATCTCTAGGGAGCTCACCAAGGGGGTGCCACAGGGCTCATGTCTAAGCCCTACACTTTTTAATGTGGCTGACATTGTGAGAGCATATGGGTTCACCCCGGTGTCGTATGCAGACGACACCCAGCTTCTGTTCCCCTTTCAGTCCCTCACACCGGCAATAAAAAAATCTTTTGCTGATGGTATGAGGGCGGTATCTGATTGGATGGCCTTAAACTGCCTCCATTGCAATGTAGGCAAAACGGAGGTTATGTTGTTCGGGGAGGCCCCTCTCCTGTGGTCTCCAGAATGGTGGCCCCTGGACTTAGGGCCAGTACCACTTCCTAAGCAGATAGTAAAGAACCTTGGTGTGTGGTTAGATAAGGCATTATTGCTTAAAGAACATGTTAATCAGGTAACTGGATCCTGCTTCCGTGTTATCAGACTCTTGCGGCGTGTGTTCCCATTCTTGCCCGATAGCCACAGAAAGACACTTGTCCAGACTCTTGTAGTCAGTAGGCTGGACTACTGTAATGGCCTTCTCATCTCGGCCAATGAGGAACAACTTAATAGACTACAAGTAGCCCAGAACACCGCTGCAAGATTGGTTCTTAACGCTCTGCCCAGGACCCCTTCACATCCCCTGCTGACTAAACTGCACTGGCTGCCTGTCCGCCAACGGGTTAAGTTTAAAGTTTGCTGTATGATACTCAAGTGCCTCTTTGGTTCAGGTCCTAAATACTTGGTTGAAAAATTCAACCTATATAGTCCTGGTCGTTCCTTGCGCTCTAGCAACCAATTGCTGCTCCAAGTCCCCAGAATTAAGAGGGCGAGGCAGGGAGGTCGAGCCCTGTCCTATAAGGGCCCAATACTCTGGAACTCGCTCCCCCTCTCATTGAGACAAAATATCAATTTCCAGACCTTTAGGAAATCCCTTAAAACATATTTATTTTCGATTTCCTAAGCACATAACAGTTTATAATCCTGATTGGGCACCCTTAAGCAATAGCGCAAGCGCGGAGATACCCCTTCGGGGGTCGATTCCTGCACTATACAAGAATATAAATAAATAAATAAATAAAATTAATAGGCCTCGGCGACCCCACCACGTGGGGCAGGCTCAATTGCTGTGCTCCAGGGAGCCTACTCCCGGGACACCTTAGTTTACCTGCACACTAGGTAGGAGCAGACATGCTTCAGGGAAGGCATATCTACTGTTATTGGACGGGAGGTTTAAGAAATGCTCCTGCCGGGTCCGAGCAAGCTTTTGTGTCCCTGCCTGAACTGTTGAGGGCAGTGAACCTCACATTGCTCCTGCCCAACAGAGCTATGTCCTCTCCCACAGCACCCAAACAAGGGCCCTCTGGCTCCCCCATAGCCCCCAATTTGGCAGTTGCCCCAGTGGGCACAGACCCAGAAGAAAGGCAGGCCTTTGGGGATGTAGTTCTTGGGCCACTATTGACTCTGGAGGAGGGCTGTGCTCCCCCTCCTCTTCAAGCCCGGTGGGATAGGGTCCCCAGGCCTCTTGTGGCTCAGGAAGGAGGGCATCCTCTCATCGCCTTTACAAATATCTTTGGGCCCAAGGGAGGGTGTCCCTGGGACCACTATCGGCTCGGCTAGTGGGGGTCATGCATCTACATAAAAAACCTGGGGGGATGGTGTCCCAGAGCCTGAAGTGACTTAGGCTGCAACAAAGGCCATGCATGGCGTGTGATTGGCTGGCTGGGGGAGTGGACCGGGGCCTGGGCCAGATCCTGCTGCCAACCTGACGAAGCGCAAGTTTGCCTGCCTGCCAGGGGAGGGTGGCCACAGGACACTCGTGCGTGGTAGCAGAGTCTTGTTTCACTGCCTTGTCTTCTAAATCGACCGTGTGAAGATATTTAGAGAGTGGGCAGTTCATTGTGGTACTCCCAGTTGGGTGTACTTATTTGTCACTGGCGGCAAGACATGCACGGTAACCTGATTGGTGCTCCCTTTAAAAAAAGCACTTGGTCCATTTGATAACTTGTTCTCTACCCCAGAATTTAGCAGCAGTGGGCACCGAGTGCTAAAGCTGCATTTGTATTGAGTAAATTACTTTTATTATTTGGGAAATGGGCTCCTAGCATCCTATGCAACCAACCATGCTTTCCTACACTTTGTGATTTGCTAAATATTGAAGTACATGATATGTGAGTGTGTTTACCCAGAATTACGTTTCTGGTTATAGTCCCTTGTATATTGAATGGCTATTTTCCTTTGGGCTCGATGGTTCTGTGGACATCCCCTGTTGTGAAAAGGCACAGCCAAAGCTGTGGATGCTAGCATTTTCTAAATAAAATAGTCGTTAGTAAGTGCCAGTAAACAACCTGCTGTATAAATGGAAATGTTCATTGCACTCTAGTTAGAATAGATCGTGTGGTGTCACATTCTCAGCTTAAAGGACTGGCTCCAGTGCTTACAGAGTAGTTCTGTAAACTGGCTATGGCCAATTGTGATACATTTAGACTGAAATGCCGTGTTTTCCTTTCTAGGGGGATTGTCCATTGGGAAACCTATTGAGGGATCTCTCACAGTCTGTGTGCAGTTTATAAATTATATTTTCAGAAACCTGTAGTAGTTTATATAAGAGTTGCATGAAGTCAGGCTTCACCATAGCTGGGGGAAAAACAGTTTTTGCCAGATATCCTTTTAGCATCCTACTTGGGCCCCAAGTCTGATTGGTTTGCAAATACTGAGTCGGACATACATGGGAGTTGCACCCAACTCTGTCACAACTTGGGTACCAATTACGCACACCAAGGTCTTTTGCAGGTCGATTTTCTGTAGGTCAAGTCCGAGAAAATCAGATGAGCAAATAGTGACCATTGCACGATTTGCGCAATGGTAAATATTTGCTGCTTGCATTTATTCCCGATTCTAACATACATAAATAAGAAAGTGCTGACATTTTCTCCCCTGGCCAATACATAAGCCTCACAATTGATATTTGACAGATGTGCCATTTGCAACTGGTTTGCGCATACTGGGCCTTGCACAGTGCCAAGGATGAGTAGTCCACCTTCAGCTCCAGCTGTTAGCTTCGCCCATAGCCTTCTCTTGGAGATTAACATGGAGACAATTGACAG
>NC_136069.1:315336115-315360164 GCF_964261635.1 Lissotriton helveticus | reverse complement strand
AAAACGTGATGAGTGGAATGTTTAAATTAATCTTACCCACTGGCACATTTTCAGGCAACAATCAAATGCATCATTCCAGTCTAAAACAATGGACTGGACTGCAGCCTGAGCGATTGAGATTAATTCAAAGAATCCCTTCCATCACGTTCTTACCTGTTGCATTAGACAGCTTAAATGTAATGGGAACAAGTTAAACCTCCCCAACGAGTCCTAAATAGTTTACATGTGTTCCATCTGAGCGGAACTGGCCTGGCAGTTGGTGCTGGACCAATCATATTAAAAAAGGTGCAAATCTGGTTTGCTTATTCGGGTTTCTTTTCTACTGTGTCATATTGTGCGAAAAATGATGTACTGGAATGTAGCTTAAGTGATCGCTCGGGCTGAGGTTACTTGAAGCATTATTTTCAACACTCTGTTGCTTGTTTCATTTGGTGCCCTATGTACTATGGGTGCAAACAGACGTGGATCCTGTGCTTCCCTGTACCACAACACTAAACCTATACCTTCCATCACTTTGTTGTTTAGTACTCTGTCTTGCATTTACAAGTAGAAAATGCAGTATGTGGTGTGTATGTGTGGAGATAAAAGAGCCAGCCTCCTACTTTATTACATCATGCAAGACCCACCTTCATCCTAACCATCCAAAACGTATTAAGTAACTTAAGGTGCAATGTCAGAAGGTGGTCCTGCATTTGACTAATAGATAACTAAAGAAACAAGTGCCATTTTGGGTTTCGCCTGCCGAAGGCTGCGCTCTGCGCAGCTTTTCAGCGCAGGTGAAATCCTATGTCGACAATAAGGACTTCTGGAACGTCCCCCGGCTCTCATTGGCTAGCTCCATAAATGGAGGCTAGCCATTGAGTGCCGGATCTGTCCATCAAGGCCGGACCAGATTCGGGGGCGTTCCTGAGATTTTTTCCCTGGGCGGAGTTACGTTGTTTCCCGTTCCCTCCCCTTTCACTGAAAGTGATTTCAGATGCGCTGTCCATTTCCGCCCCCTCCGTGTGCCTTTCCGCCCCCCCCTCGCTGTCCTGTGCACATTTCCCGCCGTCCGTGTCCTCTCCCGCCCCCTCCCGCCGTCCGTGTCCTCTCCCGCCCCCTCCCGCCGTCCGTGTCCTCTCCCGCCCCCTCCCGCCGTCCGTGTCCTCTCCCGCCCCCCCGTGTCCTCGTAGGTGCTTGTTATGTCCATGACTTCGATTCGACTTTCGTTTCCGCTCTATTGCCTGCTTATTTCATCTGGTAAGCAAACTGCTTGGACGAGATTGCTATACAGTAGTACGAAAGCCCGCCCACGCTCTATTTGCAAAAGTCCTCACTCTATTGCTGGCATATTTCATCAGGTAAGCAAACTGCCCCGCATCGCTTGAACCAGACTTGCTACTGTAGTACGAGAGCCAGCCAGCCCACGCTCTATTTGCCCCACGCCTCGTTTTAAAGTCTTCACTCGTTGCATATGATGCATGTCAAATTGAAGCAGATTCCCCAATCCATGATGGCTGAACATAGGAAGCATTTCCTTGCTGTTGATCTACGCCTCATTTTCAGAAATTGGTTTTGCAGCTGTCCATTGGTCGGCTATGAGCAGTACCCCGCCCCTCCGTGGATGCTCACGCCCTGGGGGCGTGGCTGCGCATGGGTGTTGGTGATGTGGCGCTATCGCGCGGGGTTGCTGTGTGTGTTAGTGACTGATGGCTTCTCCGGCGACCTCACCTGGTGCCCTTCGCCCCGGGTCTCCGGTCGTCCCGCTGCCCGCCCACATTTTCGGTCCGGAGGAAGAGGCCTCGGACGGCAGTAGCTCGGAGGGCGAGGGGCCTGGGGGAGGCGAACCCGACCTCAGTTCCAAGGTATTGGGGGAGGGGCGTGGGGGCAGATGTGGTAGAAAAGAGGCTGGGGGGGAGCTGATAAAATGGGGAGGTTGGGGAAAGTCGTGGACTGACACAAGTGACTGAGTTGATAGTAGAGAGAAAGAGCACTAGCGAGAGAGGGTGCAAAAAAGAGCAGGGACGTAGCATGTGTTTTAATGTAATTGTGTTTATTTAGCGCTAACTATCACTGACGAGGCGTTGAAATGCTTTAGGGCGAGTACCGCGCTATTCCCAAGGTTAGCAGTTAATCTAGTAGTTACTGCGATTAGTTATGTGCTCTCAAGAAAAAAAAATGCATGCATTTACTCCAGTTGCTTAGTGATACGTTATATTAATACCAGTTAGGTGTGATCATTAGTGAGGCTATGTGGTTTCAGGTGAATGGTTGGTTGACATAATTTGAGTGATATAAGGTTACAGTGATAGGGTTTTGAAGTTGAGGGGATGTGATCTATGAAATGTGTTATCAGCCAATTGAAGAATTATAGAAAAATGATTATGGCAGACCGACAAGAGACTGAGGTGAGGCTATACTCAGAAATAGAAGGTATGCAGAGGATCAAAGGTAAAGTGGGTCACTCTGGAAATAGAAAAGAGAGAAATCAAGCAGAAGTAATTAAAGGTACAGATTTCATGCTGGTTTTTAGGGGTGTAGTGGGAGAAGGCTTTCTGAGATAGCCAGCAATCTGAGAATGTAAGCTGTAGAAAGAAACAACATTATAAATAGTGCCCCATTTCCAGTGCAGACAGCATAAACATGCAAATCCGAAGTGTACGCATCATTTGAACATTAAGATCCCTAGCCTGCTGTGTGCCTAGCCTAAAGCAGCACTTTTAAACATAGGCTGGTATATCACAATTTTGTTACAGGGTCTGTATGTTTCACAGGGGGAGTTGGTGGAGAAAAACAAAGTCTCATTTAATAAGCTTCCCCCAATATTCAGTAATTAAAGTTTTCTTCACTCACTAAAACAGAGTTATTTGGCACTGCTGAGGCAGTCTTGCCAATGCGCAGTCAGATTTATACCCTGTCACCCAGTCCTATCCCAAGTGTATGTTGTGTGTGTTTGTGTATGCAACCATTGTATTATTGTACGTTTAATCGAAGTAGAGAGGCCTGTGGGTTCCATTTTGAAAGCCCCTGGCCTGTTCCTGTGCACAGTAAAAGTGTGGTGTTGTTTTCCAAGACAGTAGAAGTGTATCAGCAGAGGTGAGTGAAGTAAGGACCAGAGAAAAGGCTCCTAAAGAAATTTTATTTGATCTTTTTTACTAAGAGTGGCTCCCGTCTATTAGATCTTTTTATTAAGAGTGGCTCCTGTCTAGTCTTCCTGTAGCAATGCGACTTGATGTATGCTAGAGGTAATGGGGGCTACAGTCTCTGTTGTTCTGAATGGGAAGGGTCTTTTATGTAAAACCACCCTTTTGTCTACTTCCTGGTCACTGTCTTTGTGGCTATTCATAGCCAGGTGCACATAGTTCATAACGTCACTCTGTTGTGGGTGCTGCAGGCTGGAGACTTCCCTGATGTGAGGAGCATCACCCACACAGAGACTGTAACTGCAGAATAGGATAAAGATAAAATTGAAAACCGAAACAACCCCAAACCAGATCTCCTGCCTACAGATTTCCGGAAAAATTATCACTTCCTGGTTCTTAGGATGTGGGTATAAAGCCCGCTGCTGGTCTCATGTTCACAGTGGGAATTTAATGACTATTGTTTACACAGTGTAAGACACCAAACAGCAGGTATTAAGACGACAGAGTAACATGGAGGGCAGCAGTACATCATTAGACACACTACATATCAACAACGAGTGTGATAGAGCAAGCCGGGGGAGGCGGATAAACTTAAAACAGAATTGATATTCCCCCTCTAAATAGGACTGATCGTACCCCCAAAAGTTTAAAGACCATGCACCTTTAGTTTGCGGGGTTTGTGGTCCACCAGGGGTGCAAATGGAGCTGGAGAGGCATCCCATATAGGAACAAACGGAGACCTGCAGGCGTTGATGAGGCACCCAATGAAAAGACACAGAGAGCAGACGATGCGAGCTTCCGATGGAGGGGGGCAAAGCCAAAACAATGACAAAAGAACCTTCAGGGACATTACACAGATGAAAATAAAAAATGATAGGCTAGAGTTACGTCGATTGTGTTTCCAGCTGGACCTGCCTTCTTTAAAATGGCAATGGAGCTCTTATAGTCTCATTCCCATGCCAGGCAGCACTTGGCATCACTAACTGTGCCTGGGAGTTGCCATGAAGAACCCTGCACCAGTCATACATGCTATTAAAGGGCAGCCCTCTGAGGGATTCTTCATAAAAAGGCCCCCCAATGGATTACACTGATGAGGCAAGAGTACCTGGCACTTAGGAGAAACAAAATGTAAAGTTAGCCCAGTGATGGAAAACGATGTAGTCCGGTAGCTGGACTCCAGAGGACCTAGTGCTTGTTAAATATTTATTTTTATCCAGTTTTCGCCCCTCCCTCCCGCTGTCCGTGTGCCGTTCCCGCCCCCCTCCCGTTGTCTGTTGCACTTTATCGTCTCGGGGCGCCTTGCAAGTGGCACTAGCACGCGCTATCACCACCCGTGGAAGAACTGCTTTTACCCATGTTATGTGGGTCACACTGGATACGGCGTGGGCCACGCAGAAAGGAGGCCAGGTATGTGACGGGCTGCCACCGCGCGCGCTCTTTCACCATCACGTCACCTGCATGTGTTTGTGGTGCTCTTCGAAACATGGTATTTAACGAACATGTTGTTCATGTACAAGTTTAAACGCCACCGATTTGTCGTTTGATAGTGCTACAGGCAACAGGTGAGAACTATTAGGCCACTAAATAATGTTCATATCATTGGCCTCAGAGGGATGAAAATCTGAGACGGCCCTGAAGGGAATGGAATCTGTAGCCCAGTGAATACATCATGCGCTGGGGGAGGGGCGAGGGTGGCACAGGAGGGGTGGTGGAGGTAGGCGGCCATGCACTAACGATACTCCTACGTGTTTTTTGAATGCAGGGACATTATTCCGTTCTTGCTTCTGTTGAGAGAGGACTCGGAGTAGCTGCCAGTGACGTAATGCACTGCTTGGCGTATCGTTGATGGTTACTATGATATCCCACTGCACACAGTTGCAGCTTTTTACTGATTCGGGAGAAGTTAATAACACGCAGTAGATGAGTGGGTGCAGCGCCTGCTGCAGAGATCCGGGACCTTGTCCGTCACATGTTCGTACAGCCGCCGGGTAAAGTCTGGCTCTCATCTTTTCTAGGTCGGTAAAAATGTGCAGTGGGTCAATTCACGGCGGGGGAAGATGCAGAATAATAAACAGCCAACTGACAGGTGTGTGGGTGGGGCTCTGTTGGTGTGTGTGGGTCTGTGTGTGGGTCTGTGTGTGTGTGGGGGTCTGTGTGTTTTTGTGTGGCATTTGCCAGAGATTAAACTATTGACATTCTAAATGACAATGCCATTTATTTATCTGTTTTCAAAACCAACACATAAATACAAATGTTGTCATTTACAATGCCAATAGCTCAAACTTTTCAAAAGGCGAAACCATTGCATTGTAAATGCTTGTTTATTCTTACAAACTCATACTCCACATTAAAACAACAATAGGTGATGGAAGCTTGCAAATGTCTTAACCACTGGAATGAATAGGGGTGAATTCCAGTCCATTGTTTATTAGCCCACTGCCACACTCCAGACGAGGAGCAACCATATATACAACCCAGTCTTTTTCTAACTTGTAGAAGTAGTTCAACCAAACTGTCAGTGCATGTCCCATTGGAATGAGAACCCAACCAGCCCTAGAATGGTTACAGACGTATTGCGCATCATCACTAAGTTGCACCTTGGGTCATAGGCCACAATGAGCAGAGGATCAAAGTCTGGGCATGCCCATCACACTTCGTGTCCCATTAATATGAGAAATGGTCATGGGTGGAAGGCTTGCCCACTGCACCGCTCCAAAAAGGGAGCAACACGGTACAAATCTGTCCTGGACCTGCTCTAGCTGCCACTTCATGTCTGCTCTAAACTGGAACATAAGTGCCCCCATACTGATTTCAGTCTTGTTGGACATCAAGGAAGTGCAGCTTGGATACTATGACTTCACATCTCCCCTCCCCACCTTGTAAAGAAGTATATCAGTGGCTGAAACAGCGTAACGCGTGACTGCCCATGAAAGGCAAGTAATGGCTGAGATAGAGAAATATTTTAAGAATATAATACCGGGCAGGACTGGGGCAGTGTGCTGTGGGAAAGGAGGTTTTGTGTCAATAAGTACTGGGTGGAGACCATTAACTAACCCGGCAACTGCTGGCAAGTGAGATTGATATAATGAAACCTGCCACATTTTTGCTAAGGTTTTTAAAAGTTTGTTGAGCAAAAGACACCCCTGCCTCTGTTGCCTATGGTAGATTTGCCCTGAGTACAAAGTATCTTTGTCCTAATACTAGAGGGTTGAAACACCTAAACTATTTAAAAAATAAAAAATCACTTGGGAATTATGCTGTAGGTGGAAGTTGTTTTACAGATTGCTTTAGAACTTCTCATAAAGAGATGGCTTGTTTGATACTGAAAAAAACAGATCCTTAAGTAACCCAGATGTATGCACAAAAAAATGATACATTTAGCTGTCCTTGTAAATCCTCCTTTAAGATATAAGCCTGGCAACACAAGCGTAGAGATTAGAAAATTGAATAGAAAGGTGGCCCTTATGATCACAAAGAAAGTAAGTATTAGAGCAATGAGACTTGCAGAATGAATGTTTTTAATGGACTATCTCCAAAGTCTAACCTACCTGAAGTCGCTGTGTCCGTAAAGAGACCAGATTTCGTCTTAGTTTGCCTGCTTCTTCCAGCTTGAAAAATTGTTTCTACTTCGGAGTGCACAGCTCAGGCTTTTGCATCACATCTAGAAGAACTATATCACCCTGGTTTGTGGTGCTCATTTGATGAATATGCCTCCTTACAATGCTTGCCTTTTCCCCGCAGGCTATTACAATGCTGTTGTTACAACAAACACATTGTAACAACGCATACCATTACCCCACAAGTCATTACAACGACTTGCTCTAGGGGGGCCCTGGATGTTGGAATGGTATAATTTACTATTCCAACTCCAGTCTGTTCAACAGTAGGGAAGGTGTTGGATTATAAATCCAACACCTTCTGACCCTTCCGCAAGTCATTGTTGTGATTTGCGGGGTAATGGTATGCGTTGTTACAATGCAGTCATTTTAACGACCGCGTTGTAATAGCATTGCAAGGAAAAGGATTCATGCTAAACAATGGTTACCTCATTCGATGATCCTCAGGATTTTGTGGGAGGCATCCCAATTCTGGAGCTTTGCCAAGATGGCTCAGCACTGCTAAGCAGGGAAATCAGAGTGAAGCAGATCCTGGAGAAAATACAGCAACTTTAAAAGGGGGAAAGCTCCAGGACCTAATAGCTTCTTTCCAGAGTTCTTTAAATGTATGGGAAGACTGGTGTGGGAACCACTGTGTCGCATGCTGTACAAGGTCAGGTCAGAGGGGGACCTATCCAGCCACCTCAGAATGGCTACGGTAGTATTTGTCCATAAAGGGTCAAACCTGCAGACCAGTACACCTCTTATAGGCCAATTGCTCAGCTAAATATGGAGGTAAAGGTCCTTGCCAAGGTACTGGCCAATCGTTTAATACAGATGGTTTATACATTAATAGCACCTGGTTTCATTCTGTTGAGATTGACCCCCACAATCTTGGATGGCTTTTCGGTTGTTTAGCAAACCGGCTAGCTGTTTAGGAACCGTTGGTCCTAATGGCTTTAGATGGAGAAAAGGCCTTTGATTTGAGGACGTGGACCTGTTTTCTGGTAGTCCTTAAAAATATGGGGTTTGGATAGTTCTTTTTCTGGATACGCTTTTTATGTACCAACCCAGTGGCAAGAGTCTGTGTACATGGGATGATGTACAGGAAGTTCAGTGTGGGGAAGGGGACAAAGCTCTCCCCCTTGCTGTTTACCCTGGCATTGGAACCCCTTGCAAGTTGGTTGCTGATGAATGCACAGATATGGGGATTGTGGTGGGGTCCAGATTAGTAGTTCGATGTGGAAAAATTAAATGCAGTGTAGTTATTTAAAATGTGTCAGCACCATGTTATCCAGTGGCAAATGAAATGGGCTAAAAGTCACTACTCGTGTTTCATCTATTGCATTCAAGATTACCCAAAGAAGTGTAAAGGTAGAAAGTTGCTTTCTCTGATCGAAAACCCCAGACCTGAAAGACTCTGACATCCAAGATTTTTGATCCAGTCTGTGTGTGAAGTATACGTAATAAACAAAAGGGGGAGGGAGAGGAGAAGTGGATTCTGCCTGCCCTGGAAATATGCATAAACAAAAGGAATCCACTAACATGGGTTCGGTGATCCCTACAGTGGTGGGGAGCAATCAGTGTTGTTTAAATACCCCTCACACACCAAAAGGCCCCTTGGTGTCATGCTTCATCATCGGGGTCTTCGCAAACCTCTAAGGAATGCGGCGTGCTGCGACTCACGACTACGTAGGAGCACTTACAAGTGAACTATGTGTTGGTGTGTGTGAGGGTGATATTTTGTGAGTGGTGAGGTGAAAAAGAAAATTAAAAAATACCTGGCTCGTGGGTTTCTAAAAAAGTTTTATTCAGTCCCCGGCTGGTATCATTAAAAAGTGCAAGGGAGGTTGTCTTTACTAATTAGGGTAAGGTAACCTCACAAGTGCGTCGTCAACATGTTTCGGAGTAGAAGACTCCTTCTTCAGGACAAGGATGTGCACTAGGTATCCTCACCTTACTCACATGGGTGTAAATGTAAAAGTGTGCTCTACAAAAATAATTCTAGGTGAAATGTACCTATCTGTTCTATTAAAGTTCGTTGCGCCCAATTGGCGATTTGCTGAACCTGTGAATGAACAAGAGGTCAAGTAAACCAACATGTATTCAAGAAATAATGTGTAATTACACAACAGGGTATTAAGGAGCCAAAAATGCGGTCCAGGAACCCTAGGAAAGATAAAGTAAAAAATACGAACAAACACATAGACAGGGACACATATTAATCGTTTCTGAAGATATTCATCTGGTTCCATGAGATGGAAAAAATGGAATTGAAGGCATGCTGTAAGGAAGTATGTAGCTTACTTATGGTAACAGGTCTAGTAACCTCATGAGCCAGATGCGTGGTATTGGGGGTCTCCTGTCCTGCCCACTGTGGCAACCTATAGGTGTTTAAGCAATCAGGTATTAGGATCACAGGCTGTAGACCCAGATTTAGGATGTAGGCAGTAAACCTCAGACACACACACACACACACACACACACACTCACGGTTACAGCAGAGCCTGGTTGGCTTACCTCCCCTCAACGCGGCTCCGACGAAGTGTCGGTCCAGTTAGAGGTAGCCCGTTTTATAGTATCGTAACACATGGTTGATTGACCCTTAATTGGAAAAGGAAAATGCCCAAAGATGGATGTGGCCCTTAAGTTTTACCCGGTTCTGCGCGGGGTGGCTGTGCGCGTCTAAAGAGCGAACTGAGCGTACGCAGTCAGAAAACACTGCTCGTCGGCGCCTGCGCACGGCGGTAGTGTCTGCGAAAGCGCCCGGGCCGGGGTTGGAAATCATTCGCGCATGCGCGAGTGTGATGTTCCTGCTACCGGTGTCTACAGATTTGGTGCAGTGCGGGCCCCGTGAGCATGTACTAGTATTAGCGCATCTTTAATAACGAAGGTGATGATTTCACCTGCCCAAGTTTAATCAGGGCCCCTGATATCAAAAATTACAACCTATTTAGGAGTGTGCATGAGAGTGAGAGGTGGAGACATTGTTCAATTAGCTGAAGTTATTTCTGGTGAGAGGGGGAGATATTGTTCAACAGGCTGATGATAATAATGGTTGACAGTCATGTGTCTGTTAGCGTAATTGGCTCCATGGAATGGAGTCATTTAGCCCAGTTGTATCTGAGCCCAAGCGAAACACCCATCTCTGTTCTTACTCAAAAAGACCCCTTTCTGAAGGCAGTTGTTCAATAACTGTCCAATGTATCTCGTTCACACAGTGTTGTGTCTCAAGGAAATGTGATGCCATTTTTGTGGTCTGTTTTTTGCACCTCACATTGCTTTTGTGTTCATTAATCCTAGTCTTAACAGCACGTGTTGTCATCCCCACATATTCTTTCCCACAAGGACATGTGATCAGGTACACGACGTTCCTGCTGTTACAGTTTGTGAAAGCACGTTGATCCCATTTGGTGCCATTTCTGAATTCAAGAGTAAGACTTTTTTCGGTGAGGTGACAGTTATTGCAGTTACCACATGGATGGTGCCCATGAAGACCTTGCAGTCTCGTTTGTTGGATCACCTGGGTACGTGGTCTAGTGTGTACCAAGATATCTTTTAAGTTTCTTCCTCTTCTGTGGGCAAAGAGGGGTTTTTCTAATTCTAGATTCCCGCTTGTTAGAATCCGCCAATGTTTATTCACCAGTTTAGAGACCTGGTTTGAGACGGAACTATACGTTGTTCCACAGACTGTTCTGTTCTCTGTTACTTCTTTTGGAAGACTGACTTCCAGGAGGGCTTCCCGATTGTTGTTGCGGGCCCTTTTCATCGCCTGTTTTATAATTCTTTCCGGGTATCTTCTTTGTTGCAGTTTCTTGCTCAGGTCAAGGGCTTGGGACTTGTATTTTCCCACATCACTACAGTTGCGGCGTAGGCGTAGGAACTGCCCATATGGTAAGTTCTCTCTCAGGTGACGTGGGTGGAAACTGTCATATCTAAGGAGACAGTTCCTAGCTGTAGGTTTGAAATGTGTATCAGTTTTTAAATGGCCTGCCTCATGGTAAATGTTCAGGTCCAGAAAAACCATTGAATCGTTGGACATCTGGTGGGTAAATTTCAGGAAGTTGTTCTGATTATTGATCCACTGCATGAAGTCCATGACAGACTGACCATTCCCTGACCAAATGACCAAGACGTCGTCAATATAGCGCCTCCAGGAGAGGATCCTTCTCCTGAACGGGTTGCTGGGGTGCAGGATTTTGGTAGTCTCCAAGTGGTGGACATAGAGACCCGCTAGGCTTGGCGCAAAAGTGCTGCCCATGCTTGTCCCGTGGCGTTGTAGATACAGGGTTCCCTCATATTCGAAGAAATTTTTGGTAAGGGCCATGGAGATACATTCCATCACTACTCCACGAGGGGTGTGATAGTTCCATTGTTTACTGTGTAATACTTCCTCAATAATGAGGATAGTTTCGTCGTGTGGGAGGCTTGTATAAAGGCTCTCTACATCGAGACTTAGTAATATTTGGGAATCAGGGTTGAATGGGTACCCCTTGCAAGTTGGTTGCTGATGGATGCACAGATACAGGGATTGTGGTGGGGTCCAGATTAGTAGTTCGATGTGGAAAAATTAAATGCAGTGTAGTTATTTAAAATGTGTCAGCACCATGTTATCCAGTGGCAAATGAAATGGGCTAAAAGTCACTACTCGTGTTTCATCTATTGCATTAAAGATTACCCAAAGAAGTGTAAAGGTAGAAAGTTGCTTTCTCTGATCGAAAACCCCGGACCTGAAAGACTCTGACATCCAAGATTTTTGATCCAGTCTGTGTGTGAAGTATACCTGCTCGATTTGCTCTTCATTATTAGAACATTGGAATGTTGGGAGCTCCTTTGAAAACAATGGAGTGCTCTGGACTTCTAATGGCTGGTAAAAACCCAGAGCTCCAACATTCCAGTGCTGTCCTTCACGGCTGCTGCTGTGAACAAAAGCCTCACGGAACCCGAGGGGGTTTCAATCTCCTCGGGCTCCGTGAGGCCTTTGTTTTATTATTTGTTAGAACATTCTGCCCTTAGTGGCGGAATTTTCTAATAGCCTTATGCCCCTCCGTGGTTGGGTTATACTGGACATTTAAGTCCCGCTCCCTTGTCAAAGGCCTTCGCCCTTTAACGGGGGACTTTAATGGCCGGTATATCCTGCTACAGCGTAGTATAAGGCTATATTCTTCAACTCCTAAGGTGTCTCACTCTGATCAAAAGCTTCTTGCCCAAAAAATATGAATGGTTCTGCAGTAATTGTTAAGCGCGGTCTATTCTCCGAAAAGGGAAATGTTCATATTTCAAAGTATACGATGAGTTCCTGTATACAGTCACTGAAATGTAATATAGGTGACTAAGGTAGCAGGGTCTGTGTGTGCTTTTCTTTGGGTTGCTGTTATTGGGCTAAACTTGTTAGCCGCTGATGTGGGAGTATGTAGTCTTTTTCTGCTAGGTGTTCAGTATGTAACACTCCTTTGTCCTCTATCGCTCAGTTGGTGAAGTGCAGCTGTTTTTTAATGATGGGTGTTGAGGATGCCTCTATGTCTGTCTGTCTCTGGTATGTCTTCTCTCAGTCCTTGACTTCTACTTGCTGATGTTTATCGACTTTTTTAGTTCTCTTGGTATTACTGTTCAGAAAAAAGCTCCCTATAGTCGGAACATCTTTTTTGGTCCCTATCAGTGATGCATATTGACATCACTTCCTAACTGTCTGACCTTAGATAACTTGGTTTGTCTGTTAGATGCAATTAAACCTTTACAGCCTGCTGGGATATGATCCTTGCTTCATTTGCTATCGTTCTGTTATGTTAGACCAACTTGTATAGCGCGACAGCTGCCTCAGCAAAGAGGCGTCCCGGCGCTTACTACAGGCAGACTATCGTTCTGCCCTGCTGAGTTCATCGATAATGAGGGGGATTTCCATCCCCCTATTTTATTTATTTATTTTAAGCTTACCGGGCTGCCCCATGTACACCAGCGTTCCACCCTCAATCCCCCACCACCACCATCACTTGCTGCGGTGTCAATTCCTGTGGTACAATGTAGGTCAGGAAATGAGCAGCAGGCACAAGAACACAGATAAACATTGTGCATTCCAAAGACTCTTTCTAAAAATATTTTCTGCCTAGAAAGTAATTTTATATACAGCCCCCTCCTCCACCATATCATGTTTGATTAAATCCCCATGTTATGTAATAGTGTGTTTTAGTTGGTTAAGAGCTTTGATTAATTGTAACTTTTTTTAGAAAGCCATATGGGATTATTAGTATTTTTCTTTCAGGTGAACACTTTAGGCGTTGTCTCAAGTAATTGTCACATACAATCAATCAATTAATCCAGGGTTTGTAAAGCGCACTGCTCACTCTTGAGGGTCTCAATGCGCTGTGGGGAGGAGGGAGCTCCAGATCAGTCGAAGAGCCAGGTCTTGAGGTCCTTCCTGAATGTGTGCAGGGTTGGGGAGCTTCTGATGTTCACAGGGAGCTCGTTCCAGGTCTTGGCTGCCATGTGGGAGAAGGCTCTCCCACCTGTTCGGTTTCTGCGGATGCGGGGGAACTCCGCCAGGGCAAGGTCGGCGGACGGAGGATCCTCTTAGGTACGTGGAAAGATAATCTTTTGTTAAGGTATTTGGGTCTGATGTTGTTGAGGGATTTGTAGGCGTGGGTGAGGAGTTTGTAGGTGATCCTCTTCTTCACAGGGAGCCAGTGGAGGTCTCGTAGGTGTTGGGTCATGTGCTTGTGGTGTGGAGTCCCGCGGACGAGTCTGGCAGCGGCATTCTGGGTGGTCTGTAGCCCATGTAGGAGAGATCTGTTGATTCCGGCGTATAGGGCGTTGCCGTAGTCCAGTCTGCTTGTTATGAGCGTGTGGGTGACGACCTTTCTGCAGTCAAGGGGGATCAATTTGAAGGTCTTGCGGAGGATGCGCAGGCAGTTGAAGCTGGTGGAGGCGACGGCATTGATCTGGCGGTTAATGGAGGGGGAAGAGTCGAGGATGATACAGAGGTTTCATGCGTGGTCTGTAGGAGTTGGTGGATTCCCGAAGGCAGAGGGCCACCAAGAGTTGTCCCAGGCGGAGTTGCAGGGTCCGAGGATGAGGACCTCTGTCTTCTCCCAGTTGAGCTTCAGGCAGCTGTCTTTCATCCAGGCTGCCACGTTCTTCATTCCCTCCTGGAATCAGAGTCTGGTGTCCTCTGGATTCTTTGTGAGTGAGAGGATGAGCTAGGTGTCGTCCGCGTAGGAAACAATGCGAAGCCCATGCTGTCTGATGATGGCGGCGAGGGGGGGGGGCATGTAGATGTCGAAGAGCGTGGGGCTGAGTGATGAGCCTTGGGGCACTCCGCAGTTGAAGTTGGTGGGCTCGGAGAGGAAGGGAGGGAGTCTGATCCTCTGGGTTCTGCCAGAGAGAAAGGATCGGATCCAGTCAAGGGCAGCTCCTTGTATCCCAGCATCGTGAAGTCTGACTGTGAGGGTGCGATGAGAAACGGTGTTGAAGGCTGCGGAGAGGTCTAGAAGGAACAGGGAAGCTGTGTGTCCCTGGTCGAGTAGCATGCAGATGTCGTCTGTGATGGCGAGGAGAGCAGTATTGGTGCTGTGGTTACGGCGGAATTCAGACTGAGAGGCGTCTAGGATGGAGTTCTCTTTGATGACGGTGATCAGCTGAGCGTTCACGAGTCTCTACCATTGGTGGATATAGTTTATCCACTAGTGATCCTGCTTACTGGTTGATATTGTCCTTCATTTTGTTGGAATTCTCTAGGCCAAGTATCATTCTCTGCAAAAGTTTAAACTGAGTGACTGTTTGGCAGAGTTTTGGCTGCATGTTCACTTTATTGGACTGTCCCACCTTGGGCATTTGCGAACTCTCATCTCAGAAGTGTTTCTAAGAAAATTGAAGATGACATGATAACTTAGCTTTCAACCCCAGATCAATCGTAGGCTTTTCATCTGTCTGCTCAGGTGTTTGATACTCCTTTGAACTTATATGGTAAAGTAGGAAATGCAAATGCATCAGCTGAACTATGTTGCTGCAAATTTGTTGGTTCTTCAGACATTCTGTAAACTTTTAAGTTTTCACAGCCTATTAAAACCTGTCAGGACAGTTTTGCTTGAAAACAACACTCACACAATATTGCTTCAAACCCATATGATGTGCTGTTAATACCGTTCAACAGAACAGCCTTTTCTGACTGAGCAATGGACAACTATGCAGAATGAAATTAATGATAAAGGTCTGCAGCAAAAATCCCCTGTGTGTACAGTGCACCAAGAAGATCCATTATTAGCTTTGTCACTTCCAAGCGAGCTCATTATCCACGACAAACCAATACTAAACAGTACTCTGGGCAGCCATATTTTCTGTTAACTAACAATTTCAACAGACTACCTTAACTCTAGTCGACGGCAATCCAAGAACTGTAAAGTGCTTCTAGACTGTGAAAGCCCTACTGTCCCACACAAATGTCATAGATATTGATTTTATATGTCGGTACCAATATTGAAAGCAATAACTTCTGTTTTGTTGGATTTTATTACAGTTTGTGAATTTGTAGGAAACGGCCGGTTGTCCTTGATTCATGGGTTTCTGATGCAAGTCATCGCATAAATGGTAGCTGTGATTTTTTTCGTCTCCTCTTTACTGTGCGGCGTCTAAATATATTAGTGAAACTTTTTTCGTTTCTGTTAGTAAAATGATGCTGAAAGTGATTCAGTCAATCGGGAGTCTCGGAATGTGGATATTAATTACTGTTTTGTAGATGCACACCAAAGCTTCTGGAGTGTGATGAACTGAAGGTCTTGAGCAGACTGAGATAACGGGCAGAGTATGTCTGAAGGTGGTCTAAGTGTGATGGATTGTCAGTCGCCCAGTTGCTCGCCTTCATCTTTATAATAACTGATGTTATTTTCTCTTCTTCCTCTCGCTTTACATTCACCTAGGACACTTAATAGTGTTGCTGACAAAGACCGCCTCGGCAGGAGGCAACATGGTTAAAATATCCCAATTGTTTTTTATAAAACACAATTGTCTTCACAAACATTACGTTTCTATATTCAAATACTAAAAAATATCACCAGATAAATTGGACTTAATTGGTCAAAAATAAAAGCGATGCAAATCGTTGTTTTTAAGAACTGAAAAACGGTATTTAAGATAACATTTTCTGAGGTAATCTGTAGTCCAGTACTGCTATCATAATCTTGATGTTTTTCTCAAAAACCAGCCCTGTTGAGACAGATGCCCTGTCAAAACAAGCATTTGCAATGCAATAGGTCTTGCATTTACGAGAGTTTAAGCTATTGGCATTGTAAATGACAATGCCTTTTATCTGTGTGTTCTTTTAAAAGCCGATAAAAGGCATTGTCATTTATAATGCCAATAGCTTGAACTCTCGCAAATGCAAGACCTTTTTGTATTGCAACTGTGTTAGGAGAGAGCATGTCCTGCCTTTTCTTGCCGGCAAAAGAGCAGGCAGGAATAAGCTCTTTGAGAAAGTAGTGCTCAGAGGCTGTTATTAAAGCCTACCGCGTAACAACACAGGTAACAGGGGGGTATCCTCCTGAGAGGTTACAAAATGGGAAAAGGTGTTACTAAGGAGGGACTACTAAGCCTATTGACTAATGAAAAGCCACAGTTTACAAGGGACAATGGCACAAGCCAGTGAAAAAACTGGGCGAGAGTGGGCGGAGCTTCACGTCCATACCTCAATACAGCATGCCTTGCAGAGCAGCGCATGCGTTGCCCAGGCTAGACCTAAAAAGGGATTTTGCCAACTTCCAATCAAGACATGATTTTCCACCCTTTGCCAACACTAAGCAGTATAACTCTCAAAACCACTCTGTTCCTAACAGGCCTCAAAATATCATTGATCAATGCTGGTTCCGCAGTAGAAAATAGAAAATACTTTCAATATTCTAGACATCATTGAGGAACTCCACCTCCAACTGTTAGACCTACCTGGATGAGGGTAAACCATTCTTTCCAAGAATAAATTTGATGAAATAGAATTGGCTCAATCAAATAATACCTCTGCTTGTAAATTATTTTAGAAGAGCTGGCTATATTTAAGCTATTATTCATGAAACACAAGGACAACAGCAATACTTCCTTCATCACAACTACCATTTAAAGGACTCTTCTCAAATAAATCCTGGATAATTTGTTGAACAAGCTGCCAAAAGGTTTGATCGCCAAGCTATTCATACTGGGTTTTCTGAGCACAAACAGTGGGACTTACTCTAGACCTTTTTTTCTGATTTGGTCTGCACATTGGCAACATCATAACTCTCCACAACCCCCACATTTATGGTTGGAATTCTCCTGAATAACTAGCCAACTTATAAATACAACCATAAAGGAGAACACGCCTCCTCGTCCCGCGGGACGCGCGCGGGCGGGCGCCGGGCTAAGCCCGGGCAAAGGGCGGGCCCTCTGTGGCCCTCAGGGGACTGAAGGAGACTGGACTGGGCCTGGACCCTTATATTTCTCCTCTGGATTACTTTCGCGCCTGGAGCGTGTAAGATATTTGATTAACTTTTATTTTGTGTTTTATAGTTTGTTTTAGTATTGAGTGCTTAGATTGACGGGTATCTGTCTGCAAGTATTAGTTCCATTCATATTCACAATGTCAAAACCCAAAGAAGGTAAGGTGCCGGTGGGCCCTGCTACTCTTGATAATTTTCTGGTTAGGAAAGTAAGTCAGATAAATAACAACAGACGTGCATCATTGGGGAAAAGCACTGTGGTAGGGGAAATGCCATTGGAAAATTCCCCTATCAGTCCATTACAAGGATGTGCGATTAACTCGACTGATGTCATTTCCATTGACCCCCCAGTATCCATCTTAGTTAACGTGGAGGCTGGATCTGACCCTCAGGTGCTGTCATGTCCTGATACTAGCACTGATACTATTATGTTACATGAGCCCCAACCAGAAACTAGGGCCATAAGAACTTGTAGAACACTGTCTCAAAAGGTAACGGGGAAGCAAGATAAGTCCAAAAAGAAAAAGGATGGTAAGGCTATTTTTAGCCCTGTAATACCTACCCCTTTTGTCTTTACGGGCACTAACAATGATGGTAATGACAATGGTGTAAGCATAACCCCTGATTTTTTTGCTTCACTTATTAAAAAACTGGAAGCTTCTTTAACAACTAAAATGGAGGAGCTTATCAAACCATTAACGAGTAAAATAGATAACCTAGCAAAGGAAGTAACAAGGCTGGGTGGTCTTTTATCAGCAAAGAATGGTGGTACATCTAGTGGAAATGTACAATCTGGGAGTAATGGCAGAGAACCTGCCGATATTAATGATATACGTAATAAGGCAACGGGGAATGCTGCTGTTGCAGTGGTTTCTGGTTCTGAAACCCCTATTCGCCCGGACATCCCTGTGGCAGCGGCCCCTTTGATACCTTCTACAAAGCAAACAAATAGTAGAGTGCCCAGACCCCCGAGGTACAATCGATATCTTAATTTACCTCCAGATTGTGCTCCGTTTGTGGCTGTATTAACTAATGTGCCCCCTTGTGGGACACATCCAGCATCTCCTTTTGATGAATCCCAATCCTCTTTGAAAAATAAGACTGTATCTTGGCTTAACAAAAATTGTGGGTTCCCTGTGTCATACTCGGAACAAATTATGACAGTAAGACGTGTAAATTGGGTAGGGCCATCTAAAAAGACTGGGGTAGGGGACTGTATAGTCGTAAATTTTAAACACCCCCAGCACGTGGCAACTATCCTTTTGAGAGCTTCTGCATTGGTATATAACACGAATAGTATTTGTGTACGTCCCTTGGGTTATTTTTATGCGCATCTCTGTAAACCTACATCACAACAGAACTTAACCAGGCGGGGGCTAGAACCTTATACTCCTGTGCAGGAGTCTCAGTTCTTTTATAATGTTACTGATCCCTGTGGGTCTGGTGGGCCCATTAGAACTCATAATAGGAGTTCAAGTAACGGCCATTATCATCATGGGTCGAATGTAAATATACAGAATAGATTCGAAATGTTATCCGGTCTTGAGCAGTGTGACTGACTGGGGGCACCTGCGGCTCAGATTATTAGGGCTTCAGGTGAAACTACAAATTCTTTGAACCCGGTGGGCAGATCCTCAGGAATCCTTGCTGTCTCCTGGAATATTGCTGGTCTTGCGGCCAAAATGTTTGATGTAAACTGGGTTATTTACATCAAGCAGTTTTCTATTATTTGTCTCCAAGAGACCTGGGAGTTGGGCTGTGATCTGTTTTTAGAAGGGTATAGGGCCTTCTTTGTGCCGGCCCTGCCTTCTGTGCGGGGAAGGCCCAAGGGGGGTCTTGTAGTCTTTGTCTCCATACTGATACCATGTGTAGTACGGAGATTGGAAGCTCAGCATGCAGGGGTCATGGGACTAATTCTATCTGGTGGTAATGTTCTTGTGGGACTAGTGAATTTTTACAATGCTGCTCTTGATAGTGCAGGTCCGAAACACATCCATGTTCTTAATTCCTTTGTCTCTAATTTTATGGAAAAAGTGGGCCATAACCTCATGATTTTGGGGGATTTTAATCTGCATCCATGTGTTGATCCTTTGCACAAATGCTTACCAGAAATGATCTGTGCGCGCGCAGATTGTCTGCATATGGAACACACTTTAGAGGGGGAAATGTGTAATGACTTAATGAATGACCTTGACCTCTCTTTGGCTATGTCTTTAAAGGATCCTTCATACTGTTTTGATATCCCTACTTTTAAGGGACATGGTAGGGGCACCTTCATTGACCATATTCTCGTCTCGAGGACTATGCAAACCTTTGTAGATTCTTTTTGCATCCTCCCCAGTGAATTTAGTGACCATAATCCTGTCACAATCTGTTTGAACTGTCCGTGGGGGAAAAGTGGTCCCAAATATACTGTTCAAGGAAGTTTGGGCACAACAGATGGGAGGAGGCGGTTAAAATGGTCAATTGACTCAGCGGATGCACTCTATAAAAACATCTCTGAAGGGTGTGCAGAGGACATTGACGTTTGTATTAACGGGGGAGGTGAACCTAAAACGGTTCTAGAGGCTTATCAAAATATAGCGGAGAAGGTGTCAGCGTTCCTATCCGTTCCTAATAAAACCCACACAAAAGTAGGGCCGAGATGGTTTAGCCATGATTGTACTGTAGCTGCTCGCAAGCTGAGGCTTGCTTTGTCAGCTTCCCCGAGGGATCGGGAGGTTGTAAAACTCTGTAGAAAGGAATATAAGGCTATTACTATCTCCCGTAAGGAGCTATTGAAGAAAGAGGCGTGGGAGGAATTGCTTGACCCCTCTACCTTGAATAACAGCACCAAATTCTGGGCTCTGGTTAAGAAACCTTTCTTGTCCGAGGACCCCGGGGACGGAATTGTTTGCTGTATATCCAAAGAGGAATGGGAAGGCCATTTTAAAAGTCTATACTACTCTGAAAATGCTAGCTCTATGACTGATGCCCCCTGTGACAGGGTTAGCCCTATTATTTTTTATGAAAGTGAGGTTCGGGCAGCCATTATGGGCCTCACTGTTAATAAAGCACCAGGGCCTGACGGAATACCCCCTGACCTTTACAGGTCGGATCCAGCTTTCTGGGCGCCCATTCTGGTCGCAGTATTTAATGCTGCGGCCACTGTGGGATGTCCAGAATCTTGGGGACTATCAACTATAGTTCCTGTATTCAAGAAGGGAGATAGGGGAAGTCCACTTTGCTATCGACCCATATCCCTAATTGATTCATTGGTGAAGATCATGGGGAGAGTTATACTTCAACGCCTAATAAGTTGGTCGAATGAGAACCACATTCTGACAATTTCTCAATATGGCTTTTGTGAGGGGCGTTCTACTATAACGCAGTGTCTCAATCTGTTCCTTATTCTGAATAAATATACGGTCGTTCAGAAGGGTGTAATTCATCTTGCCTTCATGGATCTCTCCTCAGCCTTTGACTGTGTCAACAGGGGGAGGCTGTGGAGGACCATGAAGGAGAAGGGAATAGATGGGGGTATTGTGGAGTTCCTTGCGGATCTGCACAATGAAACAAGAGCCAACGTGAGGTATTCTTCGACTGGGGAAACCACGGGTTGTTTTCCAATCAATAAAGGCGTACGTCAGGGGTGCATTATGGCCCCTTATCTTTTTAATTTTTATATAAATGACCTGGAGGCTGAATTACAGGAGATAAAATCTGATTGTCCAAGGGCGGGTGCGAGGGGTATTCCTTTGCTTTTATATGCCGACGATGCGGTCTTAATCTCACGAACAGAATTAGGTCTTCAGGCACTTTTGAATGGTTTTAATAAATTTATGTCTGATAGGGACCTTACGGTCAACAATTCAAAATCTTTCATAATGCATGTTGGCCGTCAACCAAAGAAGAAGTTCAATTTTAAATTGAATGATGTTCCGATACCCATCACCCAGTCGTTTTCCTACCTGGGGGTCTTATTTGATACGAAGATGTGTTGGGCCCCACACTTGGCCAAGAAAAAGGGGGAAATGTCTAGGGTAAATGCTTCTATCTTCAATCTTGCTTCTAAACTGGGCAAAAAGCCAAATGTGGCCATGATGAAATTATATAACGCTAAATCCATAGCCACTGCAGTATACGGAAGTGAGATATGGGGCTACACAAACTATGAACAACTTCAAATAGTTGAAAATAAATTTTTAAAGCGTCTGCTGTGTGTCCCTGGGAGCACACCGAATTTAGCTGCTCATGAAGAACTTGGCTGCTTGCATTTATCTGACATAGTTGGACTAAAACCGTTGTTGTGCTGGGTAAAATTATGGTTAAGTGATGCAATCCCTTTGACCCACTTGATAGTGGAGGATCTTTTATCGCTTGACCACGCAATGCGAGTGCCCTGGCTCAAATATTTGAAGTCTCAATTCTTGAAGCTTGGCCGAGTAAACTTGTTTGTTAACCCGGGGGACATAGTTAAGGGTGATGTTGCTGCAATTAAGAGTGCTTTTTACCTGAACCGTAATGCTGTAAGAGATGAAGTTGAGCTCTTGAAACCTAATGTTAGAACGTACATTATGCTGAGTACCTGTAATTCAATGGAACTGTATCTAACATGCTCCTTCACCACTCATGAAAAATTTTTGCTGACCCGTTTCAGGTTTAACATCTTTCATCAGCTTTTAATTAGACCCAAGTCGGACATTTTTAAGAAACCAGCAGCTCCCTGTGGCTGCGACGGGAAGTCTCCACAGGATATGCTGCATTTTATATTTTTATGTACGTTTTATGAATATCCCCGTAAGCGGTTTCTGGTTACCCTTTTAAAGAAATTAAATTTTAACCAAATTAGACCCGCCCTTGTGTACTTACAGTTGTTGCATCCTGATAGTGTTCTTCAGGTGTTAGAATTTTTAAAAATGACCATGAGACTAAGAAATTGTCTGGATGAGTAAATGTGCATTAACTGCAGTTTATGGCACTATTGCACTTTATTTTGTATATTCTGTATTGGACATTACTTGCACTTTTTATTCTGATTCTGTCAATGCACTCGTTTTTATGATATATTTGAGTGTATGTAATTTAAGATTGACTTTGTGACTACTGTGATGTTTTTATTATGTTTTATCTATTGTGTACTTTTATGGATTGCAATATATCCGAAATAAAGTCAATTTGATTGATAAATACAACCCAAAGCCATCTGAGGCAATATTTTCAGAACCCTTAAAATGTATCAAATGAAGCTTTCTGTAGCACCTTTCAGTATCGCCATCAGAAGCCGGCTCACACCCCACATCAAAATGAGATCCTCGACTGCTTCCATTCAGACCTCACGAGAACCCTGGAGATAGAGGACTCACTCAGATAAAGGAAGATAAGATCTGAACATAATGCAGTGAACAAATTGTTAAAAAAAGAGATGGACTTGAAAACACACAGGATAGCCTTAGAAAGTTGATGGCAGACTTGATGACTCGTGGAAAAGGGCAAATTACCATGCATTATCTATTCTAAGGGATAGCAAAAAGAGGTGACAGTCAAAATAAACACCGCTACAACAGACACCATATTGTTGTGTTTATACGACACAAAATAAGTGCTGTATATAGGATGGATGGATGGATGGATGCATTCTTTCAGGATTGTGCAGGTTTAAAAGATACAACACGTTTTTACAAATTCTGTGTACTTGTGGGCTCCAGGCTTCCAATTGTTATGTGCCTGAAATAGACCCGTGTAGCAATGCTGTACATTTTCTTACGTTGCCCTCGTTCTGCACAATAACATTTTGTAATAACCGTTTGCGCATATTTTCGCACATGACAATGTTGAATTCGTTTCTCTGAAACTGCTTTTGCTTACTCATTTCGCTTCGCACAACGTTATGATGATGTCCCGAACACTGAGTACAAGGCCTTTGTACACATTGTACAATTTTGTTCTGTCTTCATTCACAGGGCGACAGGGCTATCTGCAAACCCATAACAATGCCAAGTTGTATATACATCGCAAGGATGCTTTTTATTATAATTAAATAACCATTTACGGGGGGTTAGCCAAAGGAGACATTTCTGATGACAGCGAGAGGTCCCTGCATGCTGATGCTTCACCAAGCAGCTGCCTAACATCTCCGTGAGAGGTGCCCACTTTGTGACCAAGATGGGGGTCCTACATTCCGTCCCATCCGATAATGACGTTGGATCGCCCCGTGGGGGGATTCTTAGCTATACACTCATGCACACATCCTAGACACATGTAGGGTAGGGATTGCATAACAGGAATACACCAGATTACTTGATTGTTTTATATGCATGCATATATACACTGTTCTTAGCATAATGGTGCAACTATACCCACTATTTACTATTTTGGTGCTCGTAATCACTTTCATATGCTTCAGTCTATTGATCATGGCATCACATGTACTCTATACAAGAATAACGTTGGTTCAATAAATATATTGAAGAACGTCCCATTGTGCGTTCTCTGTATACTTCTCTGAGAACAAGAGTAAACGAGTGACTGAGCAAAATGATTCTAGATCTGTTACCATGCGCCCCCTGTTCCGTTTAAGGGAGCGTATGGTGGCAATGTGAGCTAGCTGGTCTCTAAGCCAACATATTGTACGGGTTGCATGGAATCAGCCTAGTTACATCACCCAAGGTTTATGTTGTGCACCAACTCGCAGATCCTACTGATTAGGGGGAACGACACAACACAATGATTTGCATGCATGGGCCTGTTAACTGTATTCTGTCGATCAAATCTGTTCTGCCTAGTAACTCTAAAATCACTTCACTTATACAATGTGATTCAGCATTTTTACTTAGCAACTTATGATATTCATGCTTTACCTCGTTTCATGAATAACTTTGGATTTGCCTCAGAAACA